>NC_134265.1:17308181-17473181 GCF_031893055.1 Leptodactylus fuscus
TTTCTGGTTGAGGGTGGAGCCAAAAAGTATCAAGAAATGTGTTGTAGACAAAAACTAGGGATACAACGTCCTCCATTCCATTGTCATGCATCACCTATGGTCAAGGGGTCAATCCCACTGAGGGCTACAGAACTGTCTTGGGTTTTTGCTAGGAGCCATATATCTGGGTCCAGGCACAAGACCCCCACCGATCGGATACTGATGACCTATCCTACAAATCCATCGCCCTGTTATCACTGCTGAACCAGAAAAACTCTCTTTCTTCCTATCCAGAAGCCCCTCACCCATCATCCCTACGATAAACTTTTAACCAATATGGATGAGACAAATCTTTGAATGTATGCAACTTATTTGTTAAAAGTTATCTAGATGTTTCTTAGTGTTTGAGCATATGCAAGGACTTCTTCGCTGTGAGAGAGGGAAAAAGAGCTGCTACATTAGGCCCCAAGCTCATGGCCAGGTGTGTAGGCTGAGGGGCTCCAATATTTCAGGCATCTAAGTGCCTTCCATGCTACATTGATGTAAATAAGGGGTTCCTTTCCATTCCAATTATATTTTGAGGTGCATGATAAGGCACGGAATGGAGTATCAGAACTTTCCTTGGACTTCACACTAAGTCGTGAGTATGAGGCCTTAGTTGTATTTTCTCTCTGCAGTTGCCATTCTCCTTGAGTTCCTTAGTCTAGTTCTAGCGGTGAAACTCTGTCGTCTTCCATCCCTAAGACATATCCCACCATTTGTAGTAGCACATATGATGCTACTACAGATATTATATGGATACTAGCCAACACCTTCATGTAGCACATCTCTCATCATCCCCATTACAATGTAGATAGCTCTTGTCCAACTACATACGCCATTACCCTATAGTAGACTTTCCATCACCCTTGCCGTTGACCATATGACATCACCAAACCATATACATGGAATACTCCAGAGTGCTGAACTGTTACAATATTTCTAGAGCTGGCCTTTACATCTTAAATTACATTGACCACCCCTTATGGTAAGATAAGCCGATCTTCTGTATTTACTAATTTCCTATGTCTACTTATAGAACCTGCAAAGCCTGTGGATGGAGGCTGGAGCTGCTGGAAATCCTCCCCTACCTGCATAAACGATGAAGAGACAAGAACCCGAACTTGCAACAACCCAGTGCCTCAACATGGTGGAAGGCCATGTACAGGAGAAACCACAAGGAAGGTTCCATGCTTAAGCATCCCTAAGTAGGTCCATTAGTACCTTCAAAACAATGGAAACCTCAACATCACCCAACTGATCCTATTATGAGTCAATGAGGTCCATTGGGCAACTTCTGACCTTATACCCATTTTACCGCCAACCCTATTTTAGGTAACATGTTCTCATTAAATGCTATATATCAAGTAACCGGTGTCTTTTTTACTCATTGGTCGTGTTTTGTGGAGGAACTGAGCTATATTTACCAGTTTTGGGATGTCCAATGGTCACTAAAACTCCTAATTATAATGCTCCTAGTCCTAACGATGAACCCAAATGGACTACACAAGTCACTTACAACTCCTGATGGATCTTGGTAACTTATCACCCTGGAATGTCTGCGAGATACGATTCTCTAGAGATGTTTTTTCTAGATCACTTGGTAGGAACCATATCCTTGGAGGACACCATAGATGAGCCTGATCCCAGTCAGAATTTCCCAATATCTTGTTTGCTACTGGGAAACATTACCCATAATCCTTGTTGTTTCCAAGTTTATGGTCGTCTGCCCTTCACGGGGTCCAACAGGTCAAACTGTGGTGAAATCAGACATCAAATCCCTATGTAAATACCCCTATGTGTATACTCTATATACCATGCTGCTAGGTATGACATACTCAGAAATAGAGGTACAATACAGTATATGGATAATTCTACCCTATAGAGTATACACCCATCAGCCATAACATTAAAACCAAAGAGCGGTTGATGTGTTAGAATTGCAGTAAATTGTGAGCGGAGAAAACATTGCCCAATAAACACAACGGCTAGAAAAAGAGCACAAATAAAAACCTAAAATTCACTGACACCATCAAACAATAGATGAGGCCACAGTACTAAGACACAAGTAGTGAAGGGTCCCATTGGGATTTATTGTTATACTCCCTATCCCGGGCCTGATACTAGTCTTAGCCCAATGATGAAGCTTTCCCATTCTTACAAGGACAGTACCCCAAAAGAATCCCCAATCTCTGATGCCCTGGTGAGTCCCTAAACAGATTCTGTCCCAAGGGCAACGGAGCTCCTCAGAGGCGTAACCTGCCCCAAGGCAAAATCTAGTGATATATTTTGTGTGTCAGAGGGAGCTTTAGGGACCCATCAGGCCCCGGTATCGACTGTTACTGCTGCACCCCCTATAACTACACCCCTGAACAGGGGAGTAACTACCGGGGTAGCAGGGATAGCGGCTGCCACAGGGCCTGGGAAATTAGGGGCCCGACGACAGCCGCTACGTTTTTTTTTTTTCTTAATAGGCTGTTACCGACTAGAGTTACTCCAGCCGGTAATGGGCCCTATTTGGGACCCACAAACACTATTATTATACTCGGGGGTCTTTTCAGACCCCCGAGTATAATGATCAGAGGTCCGGGAGAGGTAAGGGGACATAAAAAATAGTGTTACTTACCTCTCTGGGCAAGTTGGGGCCTAGTTATGTGCAGGGTATAATACTGTGTGCAGGAGCCACTATGGGGGATAATACTGTGTGCAGGGGCCACTATGGGACATAATACTGTGTGCAGGGGCCACTATGGGACATAATACTGTGTGCAGGGGCCACTATGGGGTATAATACTGTGTGCAGGGGCCACTATGGGACATAATACTGTGTGCAGGGGCCACTATGGGGGATAATACTGTGTGCAGGGGCCACTATGGGGGATAATACTGTGTGCAGGGGCCACTATGGGGCATAATACTGTGTGCAGGGGCCACTATGGGGCATAATACTGTGTGCAGGGGCCACTATGGGGTATAATACTGTGTGCAGGGGCCACTATGGGGACATAATACTGTGTGCAGGGGCCACTATGGGACATAATACTGTGTGCAGGGGCCACTATGGGGGATAATACTGTGTGCAGGGGCCACTATGGGGGATAATACTGTGTGCAGGGGCCACTATGGGGGATAATACTGTGTGCAGGGGCCACTATGGGGCATAATACTGTGTGCAGGGGCCACTATGGGACATAATACTGTGTGCAGGGGCCACTATGGGACATAATACTGTGTGCAGGGGCCACTATGGGGTATAATACTGTGTGCAGGGGCCACTATGGAGCATAATACTGTGTGCAGGGGCCACTATGGGGACATAATACTGTGTGCAGGGGCCACTATGGGACATAATACTGTGTGCAGGGGCCACTATGGGGACATAATACTGTGTGCAGGGGCCACTATGGGGCATAATACTGTGTACAGGGGCCACTATGGGGACATAATACTGTGTGCAGGGGCCACTATGGGGTATAATAATGTGTGCATGGGGTATAATAATGTGTGCAGGGCCCACTATGGGGGATAATACTGTGTGCAGGGGCCACTATGGGGTATAATACTGTGTGCAGGGGCCACTATGGGGACATAATACTGTGTGCAGGGGCCACTATGGGGACATAATACTGTGTGCAGGGGCCACTATGGGGGATAATACTGTGTGCAGGGGCCACTATGGAGCATAATACTGTGTGCAGGGGCCACTATGGGGTATAATAATGTGTGCAGGGCCCACTATGGGGGATAATACTGTGTGCAGGGGCCACTATGGGATATAATACTGTGTGCAGGCGCCACTATGGGGTATAATACTGTGTGTAGGGGCCACTATGGAGGATAATACTGTGTGCAGGGGGCACTATGGGGTATAATAATGTGTGCAGGGGCCACTATGGGGCATAATACTGTGTGCAGGGGCCACTATGGGACATAATACTGTGTGCAGGGGCCACTATGGGGCATAATACTGTGTGAAGGGGCCACTATGGGGGATAATACTGTGTGGAGGGGCCACTATGGGACATAATACTGTGTGCAGGGGCCACTATGGGGGATAATACTGTGTGCAGGGGCCACTATGGGACATAATACTGTGTGCAGGGGCCACTATGGGGGATAATACTGTGTGCAGGGGCCACTATGGGGTATAATACTGTGTGTAGGGGCCACTATGGGGGATAATACTGTGTGCAGGGGGCACTATGGGGTATAATAATGTGTGCAGGGGCCACTATGGGGTATAATACTGTGTGCAGGGGCCACTATGGGGTATAATACTGTGTGTAGGGGCCACTATGGGGGATAATACTGTGCAGGGGCCACTATGGGACATAATACTGTGTGCAGGGGCCACTATGGGACATAATACTGTGTGCAGGGGGCACTATGGGGGATAATACTGTGTGCAGGGGCCACTATGGGACATAATACTGTGTGCAGGGGCCACTATGGGACATAATACTGTGTGCAGGGGCCACTATGGGACATAATACTGTGTGCAGGGGCCACTATGGGACATAATAATGTGTGCAGGGGCCACTATGGGACATAATACTGTGTGCAGGGGACACTATGGGGGATAATACTGTGTAAAGGGGCCACTATGGGGGTTAATACTGTGTGCAGGGGCCACTATGGGGGATAATACTGTGTGCAGGGGCCACTATGGGGCATAATACTGTGTGCAGGGGCCACTATGGGACATAATACTGTGTGCAGGGGCCACTATGGGGGATAATACTGTGTGCAGGGGCCACTATGGGACATAATACTGTGTGCAGGGGGCACTATGGGGTATAATACTGTGTGCAGGGGGCACTATGGGGGATAATACTGTGTGTAGGGGCCACTATGGGGGATAATACTGTGTGCAGGGGCCACTATGGGACATAATACTGTGTGCAGGGGCCACTATGGGACATAATACTGTGTGCAGGGACCACTATGGGGACATAATACTGTGTGCAGGGGCCACTATGGGGGATAATACTGTGTGCAGGGGCCACTATGGGGGATAATACTGTGTGCAGGGGCCACTATGGGGGATAATACTGTGTGCAGGGCCCACTATGGGACATAATACTGTGTGCAGGGGCCACTATGGGGCATAATACTGTGTGCAGGGGCCACTATGGGACATAATACTGTGTGCAGGGGCCACTATGGGGGATAATACTGTGTGCAGGGGTCACTATGGGACATAATACTGTGTGCAGGGGCCACTATGGGACATAATACTGTGTGCAGGGGACACTATGGGGGATAATACTGTGTAAAGGGGCCACTATGGGGGATAATACTGTGTGCAGGGGCCACTATGGGGGATAATACTGTGTGCAGGGGCCACTATGTGGCATAATACTGTGTGCAGGGGCCACTATGGGGCATAATACTGTGTGCAGGGGCCACTATGGGACATAATACTGTGTGCAGGGGCCACTATGGGACATAATACTGTGTGCAGGGGCCACTATGGGGTATAATACTGTGTGCAGGGGCCACTATGGAGCATAATACTGTGTGCAGGGGCCACTATGGGGACATAATACTGTGTGCAGGGGCCACTATGGGACATAATACTGTGTGCAGGGGCCACTATGGGGACATAATACTGTGTGCAGGGGCCACTATGGGGCATAATACTGTGTACAGGGGCCACTATGGGGACATAATACTGTGTGCAGGGGCCACTATGGGGTATAATAATGTGTGCAGGGCCCACTATGGGGGATAATACTGTGTGCAGGGGCCACTATGGGGTATAATACTGTGTGCAGGGGCCACTATGGGGTATAATACTGTGTACAGGGGCCACTATGGGGACATAATACTGTGTGCAGGGGCCACTATGGGGACATAATACTGTGTGCAGGGGCCACTATGGGGGATAATACTGTGTGCAGGGGCCACTATGGAGCATAATACTGTGTGCAGGGGCCACTATGGGGTATAATAATGTGTGCAGGGCCCACTATGGGGGATAATACTGTGTGCAGGGGCCACTATGGGATATAATACTGTGTGCAGGCGCCACTATGGGGTATAATACTGTGTGTAGGGGCCACTATGGAGGATAATACTGTGTGCAGGGGGCACTATGGGGTATAATAATGTGTGCAGGGGCCACTATGGGGCATAATACTGTGTGCAGGGGCCACTATGGGACATAATACTGTGTGCAGGGGCCACTATGGGGCATAATACTGTGTGAAGGGGCCACTATGGGGGATAATACTGTGTGGAGGGGCCACTATGGGACATAATACTGTGTGCAGGGGCCACTATGGGGGATAATACTGTGTGCAGGGGCCACTATGGGACATAATACTGTGTGCAGGGGCCACTATGGGGGATAATACTGTGTGCAGGGGCCACTATGGGGTATAATACTGTGTGTAGGGGCCACTATGGGGGATAATACTGTGTGCAGGGGGCACTATGGGGTATAATAATGTGTGCAGGGGCCACTATGGGGTATAATACTGTGTGCAGGGGCCACTATGGGGTATAATACTGTGTGTAGGGGCCACTATGGGGGATAATACTGTGCAGGGGCCACTATGGGACATAATACTGTGTGCAGGGGCCACTATGGGACATAATACTGTGTGCAGGGGGCACTATGGGGGATAATACTGTGTGCAGGGGCCACTATGGGACATAATACTGTGTGCAGGGGCCACTATGGGACATAATACTGTGTGCAGGGGCCACTATGGGACATAATACTGTGTGCAGGGGCCACTATGGGACATAATAATGTGTGCAGGGGCCACTATGGGACATAATACTGTGTGCAGGGGACACTATGGGGGATAATACTGTGTAAAGGGGCCACTATGGGGGTTAATACTGTGTGCAGGGGCCACTATGGGGGATAATACTGTGTGCAGGGGCCACTATGGGGCATAATACTGTGTGCAGGGGCCACTATGGGACATAATACTGTGTGCAGGGGCCACTATGGGGGATAATACTGTGTGCAGGGGCCACTATGGGACATAATACTGTGTGCAGGGGGCACTATGGGGTATAATACTGTGTGCAGGGGGCACTATGGGGGATAATACTGTGTGTAGGGGCCACTATGGGGGATAATACTGTGTGCAGGGGCCACTATGGGACATAATACTGTGTGCAGGGGCCACTATGGGACATAATACTGTGTGCAGGGACCACTATGGGGACATAATACTGTGTGCAGGGGCCACTATGGGGGATAATACTGTGTGCAGGGGCCACTATGGGGGATAATACTGTGTGCAGGGGCCACTATGGGGGATAATACTGTGTGCAGGGCCCACTATGGGACATAATACTGTGTGCAGGGGCCACTATGGGGCATAATACTGTGTGCAGGGGCCACTATGGGACATAATACTGTGTGCAGGGGCCACTATGGGGGATAATACTGTGTGCAGGGGTCACTATGGGACATAATACTGTGTGCAGGGGCCACTATGGGACATAATACTGTGTGCAGGGGACACTATGGGGGATAATACTGTGTAAAGGGGCCACTATGGGGGATAATACTGTGTGCAGGGGCCACTATGGGGGATAATACTGTGTGCAGGGGCTACTATGGGACATAATACTGTGTGCAGGGGCCACTATGGGACATAATACTGTGTGCAGGGACCACTATGGGGACATAATACTGTGTGCAGGGGCCACTATGGGGGATAATACTGTGTGCAGGGGCCACTATGGGGGATAATACTGTGTGCAGGGGCCACTATGGGGGATAATACTGTGTGCAGGGCCCACTATGGGACATAATACTGTGTGCAGGGGCCACTATGGGACATAATACTGTGTGCAGGGGCCACTATGGGACATAATACTGTGTGCAGGGGACACTATGGGGGATAATACTGTGTAAAGGGGCCACTATGGGGGATAATACTGTGTGCAGGGGCCACTATGGGGGATAATACTGTGTGCAGGGGCCACTATGGGGTATAATAATGTGTGCAGGGCCCAAGGGCCCACACAAACCTGGAGCTGGCCATGGATACTGGCGAATCAGTCTACTGGAAAATGGTCATCGGTATAGAAGAGCAGCTGTGGCCGGAAAACCCTCTGAAAAACTTTACCTGATGCTCAATCTGCAATAAAAAAAATATTTGAGGGTGGACCCGGCTGTACTGGAAAGTCAGAAATCTTCTCTGAGCAGGAAGAGTAAAAAGTGAAGTAGTGTTGGGTTACTGTAATACAACAAGGGAGGAAGTTATATGTATTTGCCTGCATTGCACTCTCCGGACAGGGCAAATACTTCCCGCTCGGAGGCCTCCGAATACATGACACCTGTATGGGCGACAATACTAAGAGATGAGGAGTCACTAAGTTACACTCGGTTTGGCGCCATCTACACTCGGGTGCGGAGTCTACGGAATCTCACCAGTCGTCACCCGTAACAAGGTAAAGAACTTCTCTGGACTCCCAGGTTGTATACTACAGAATATTGGTGGTGACAGAGAACCTGGAAGTGAAATTATTATACTGTGAGGGCTATTCAGAGTATAACAGGTGGGGACCCGGCGGGGGTGTAAAGAATACAAAACATTTATACTCACCTTCCCTCACCTGTTTTGGGTCTCCTTGCGCCATTCGCACTCGCTCTTGGTCTCTTTGATGACATCATGATGCTCAGTATACACATGTGATTGCTGTAGCCCAATTACAGGCCTCAGAGGTGACATCAGGGGTATGATGTCACCAGGAGATCGCTGGATGCCCAAAAGAGATGAATGTTTTTGGGGTTTTTTCTACCCCTCAGGCCTCCACCTATTATACTCTGAGTATAAATAATAATTTTTCACAATGCACATCGCACATCTTGACCGAACAATTTTGGGCATTCGGGTCGAACCCGGCCCGTGATGAAGTGGTTTGTTCATCTCTGCCCAGGAGGAGCACAACTGGTACCAGGTAAAACAAAACAGGGGGAAAGACAGGAGCAAAATCCAGGAACAAGGCAAAGGTCAAGATCAGGGTTAATCTGGAGTCAAGATCATTATCAGAACCTCAAGAAATAGATCCTGGAAAGGGTATAAACCTCAATTGGAAGACAAGGTATGGCGGGAAGATTCCCATAAAATAGATTCCTAGGCTTGATGTCCTAAGTGGGAACTGGGGCACCCAAAACTACCAGCTGGAGTGAGAGGGGAGAAGAGATGGACACTATTTACCTACAACCCCTACCTGTTAAGCGCTTAAATTATATGGCATAGAGCATGCTCACAACGCAATCCCATAGAGTATGCCCACAACACTCTCCCATAGAGCATGCGCACAACGCAATCCCATAGAGCATGCCCACAACACTCTCCCATAGAGCATGTCCACAACACTCTCCCATAGAGCATGCTCACAACGCAATCCCATAGAGCATACCCACAACACTCTCTCATAGAGCATGCGCACAACACTCTACCATAGAGCATGTCCACAAGACTTTCCCATAGAGCATGCCCACAACACTCTCCCATAGAGCATGCCCACAACACTTTTTACCTCCAACCCCTACCTGTTAAGCGCTTAAAGTATATGTTATAGAGCATGCCCACAACGCAATCCCATAGAGCATGCCCACAACACTCTCCCATAGAGCATGCTCACAACACTCTACCATAGAGCATGTCCACAAGACTTTCCCATAGAGCATTCCCACAACACTCTCCCATAGAGCATGCCCACAACACTTTTTACCTCCAACCCCTACCTGTTAAGCGCTTAAAGTATATGTTATAGAGCATGCACACTACGCAATCCCATAGAGCATGCCCACAACACTCTCCCATAGAGCATGCACACAACACTCTCCCATAGAGCATGCACACAACACTCTCCCATAGAGCATGTTCACAACACTCTCCCATAGAGCATGCCCACAACACTCTACCATAGAGCATGCCCACAACACTCTACCATAGAGAATGCCCACAACACTCTCCCATAGAGCATGTCCACAAGACTTTCCCATAGAGCATGCCCACAACACACTCCCATAGAGCATGCCCACAACACTCTCCCATAGAGCATGCCCACAACACTCTCCCATAGAGCATGCCCATAACACACTCCCATAGAGCATGCCCACAACACACTCCCATAGAGGTCAATAGGTTATTCCTCGTGTCCATGTGACTGCTGTAAAGCAAATCTCTGTACTGTTCCTCACAGTTCAAGATGGCTACCCTATAAATATGTACAGAAAGTAAATAAATACTATATATAGCTACGTTCGCCTTACTAATTGAATTACACAATATTTTATGCATCAAAATAAGGAAGGAAATTAATAAAAGACGAGACAGGGAACAGAAGACGGTGAAGACCTACGGCCCGCTCTCCCTATAAGGTGCCGATTGGCACTGGTGGTCTCTGGTACTATTATATGACCTTTCTTGTGCTCTTAGTTACTACATAAATATCTATTAAACAGGGAACTTTCTGCAACAATAAATCCAGATAATGGATCTGTGATAAGAGGGAATGTGAGACAAGCCAACAAAAAGAGGAAGTGTAGTGAGCACAAGCTCCAGTCCGTGCAAGGGATAATCATTAAGCTTTAGTCTACACTGCCAAACAGGGCGCAGCGCAGCACCATGGTGAGTACAATACATGGGCACGGTGGATCATACAGTAAGATACTTGGGGGCTTCACCTGTAGCATTATTGGGTCCTGTCCTTGGGCCAAGATGGAGGGCCAGGAGATGTCCAGGAGAGCTTGTCACTATATAGCAGGGAAGAGTCACTGACTATGGGAGTATCTGTAGTAGTATTATGTCTGTATGTAAAATATGTATGTGCTCTCTTGTGTTCACTTATATGGGCGCACTATAATACAATACATCAGCGCTGCATGACAGTGTTAATGAAGAGCATGAGGTTATTATTGCAAACTTAGTAGACACCATTGGGTGGCACTATTTGTGTTTTCATAATTTATTATACCCCATAATACATTATAACATACACTATATCATGCATTACCATACACTATAATACATTGAATCATACATCATGCAGTATATCATACACCATCATAAACTCTTTCATACAATATATTGTACACTATCATACAGAAGATAATATTATATGTTATACTCTATATCATGCATCATATACTATATCACACAATATGTCATACACTCTCATGTGCTATCATACAATAGATAATATGTTATATCATACTGCGTATCATTTACTATATCATACACTATATATATATATATATATATATATATATATATATATATATATATATTAGATCACTATATCAGTAATATACGCTATATAAAAACTTTCATACTCTATCATACATTACAGTATGCATTATCATAGGTATCATATGCTATAATTCACTAGATCATACAGTGTCATATACTATCATACACTATATCATATACTATATCATATACTACATACACTATATCATACACTATATCACATTAGCATACACTATATTATACATATTATATCATACTCTCTATCATGCAGCATATCATCCATTATAGCATGTACTACAACAGGTATTATCATACATTATCATACTCTATATCATGCACTATATTACAATATCATACATTATATACTATATCAGGCAGTAATGTGCACTATATCATACACAATATCAGGAACTAGCATACACTATTATACACTATCACACGGTAAATTATACACAATACATAGTATCACACACTATATCATATAGTATTATAGTATACACACAATATCATACGCTAGATCATGCATTATATCATATTCTATATATACTGTTATATACTAGATGATATACTATGTCAGACAGTATCATATACTATCATACACTATATCATATACTATATCATATACTATCATACACTATATCATACAGCGTCATATACTATCATACACTATATCATATACTATATCATATACTATCATACACTATATTATATACTATATCATATACTATCATACACTATATCATACAGCGTCATATACTATCATACACTATATCATACACTACACTCACCGGCCACTTTATTAGGTACACCTGTCCAACTGCTCGTTAACACTTAATTTCTAATCAGCCAATCACATGGTGGCAACTCAGTGCATTTCGGCATGTAGACATGGTCAAGACAATCTCCTGCAGTTCAAACCGAGCATCAGTATGGGGAAGAAAGGTGATTTGAGTGCCTTTGAACGTGGCATGGTTGTTGGTGCCAGAAGGGCTGGTCTGAGTATTTCAGAAACTGCTGATCTACTGGGATTTTCACGCACAACCATCTCTAGGGTTTACAGAGAATGGTCCGAAAAAGAAAAAACATCCAGTGAGCGGCAGTTCTGTGGGCGGAAATGCGTTGTTGATGCCAGAGGTCAGAGGAGAATGGCCAGACTGGTTCGAGCTGATAGAAAGGCAAGAGTGACTCAAATAGCCACCCGTTACAACCAAGGTAGCCAGAAGAGCATCTCTGAACGCCGCACAGTACGTCCAACTTTGAGGCAGATGGGCTACAGCAGCAGAAGACCACACCGGGTGCCACTCCTTTCAGCTAAGAACAGGAAACTGAGGCTACAATTTGCACAAGCTCACCGAAATTGGACAATTGAAGATTGGAAAAACGTTGCCTGGTCTGATGAGTCTCGATTTCTGCTGCGACATTCGGATGGTAGGGTCAGAATTTGGGGTCAACAACATGAAAGCATGGATCCATCCTGCCTTGTATCAACGGTTCAGGCTGGTGGTGGTGGTGTCATGGTGTGGGGAATATTTTCTTGGCACTCTTTGGGCCCATTGGTACCAATTGAGCATCGTTGCAACGCCAAAGCCTACCTGAGTATTGTTGCTGACCATGTCCATCCCTTTATGACCACAATGTACCCAACATCTGATGGCTACTTTCAGCAGGATAATGCAATGCCATGTCATAAAGCTGGAATCATCTCAGACTGGTTTCTTGAACATGACAATGAGTTCACTGTACTCCAATGGCCTCCACAGTCACCAGATCTCAATCCAATAGAGAAGCATCTTTGGGATGTGGTGGAACGGGAGATTCGCATCATGGATGTGCAGCCGACAAATCTGCGGCAACTGTGTGATGCCGCCATCATGTCAATATGGACCAAAATCTCTGAGGAATGCTTCCAGCACCTTGTTGTATCTATGCCACGAAGAATTGAGGCAGTTCTGAAGGCAAAAGGGGGTCCAACCCGTTACTAGCATGGTGTACCTAATAAAGTGGCCGGTGAGTGTATATCATACAGCGTCATATACTATCATACATCCTATTAATATTATAAATGTGAAAGTTTGTGGGTTTGTGAGTTGGATGTTCGGATGTTTGTTCCTCAATCACGCAAAAACCGCTCGACCGATTTGGCTGAAATTTTCCACAAACATAGTTAATACACCCGATTGCGCAATAGGCTACTTTTTGTCACAATAGCGCACATATGTTTGTGCCAGGACCCCCACAAAACCCAAACTCACACCACCATCTCTGCAATCTCACACACTTTGGACCATAGCAAGCCACAAAATTCCTATTGCCCTCTGCAGCCTCGCCCCTAACCCCACACAATCTCATATACATATACTTTACCACTCTGCCCCTCACCTTACCGATACTCCAGGAGGTTCTCTATAACGCTCCGGAGCAGCCATGTTTGCCGACCCTCACCGCTCTGACAATCCGCGACACCGCCCACCCATGTCAATACCCCTAGGCGGTCTAATAAATGCAAAAAAAAAAGTTTAAAAAAAGTAAAAAAATATATATATAAAAAAAAAAAAAAAGGATTAAAAATTCAAATCCCCCCCCATTTCCCTAGAACACATATAAAAGTAGTTAAAAACTGTGACACACATACATGTTAGGTATCCTTGCGTCCGAAATCGCCCGCTCTACAAAGCTATACAAATATTTTTCCTGTTCGGTAAACGCCGTAGTGTGAAAAATGGTCAAAAGTGCCAAACCACCATTTTTTCACTGTTTTGATTCTGATAAAAATTTAAATAAAAAGTGATCAAAGCAATAATATTTCCTGAAAATGGTAGAACTACAAAGTACACCCAGTCCCGCAAAAAAAGACGCCCTATACATCCCCGTACATGCACGTATAAAAAAGTTACGGCTGTCGGAATATGGCGACTTTTCAAAAAAAAAATTTTTAACACAGTTTGGGACATGTCATTTTGGTTGCACAGTGAACGCCGTAAAACCAAAGCCCGTAAGAAAGTCGCAGAAATGCATTTTTTCTTCAAATCCCCCCCATTTTGAATTTTTTCCTGCTTCCCAGTACATTATATAGAATAAATAATGGTGGCATCATGAAGAAAAATTTGTCCCAGGAAAAATTATGACCTCATATGGCTCTGGGAGCGGAGAAATAAAAAAGTTAAGGGGTTCAGAGGGAGGGGAGTCAAAAACGAAAATCAAAAAATGCCATCAGCGGGAAAGGGTTAACTTCAAATCCCTCTGTCCCAAAGTCACTATGTAAAGTTTGTCACAACACCGTATATATAGCAGCTCTAATACAAATTACATCCAACACAAAAGTCTCACGTATTCTCTGAATTACAGCAACAACAAGATACAAAGTTACATTTCATATCCCATACCTTATACACAGTACGAAAACCTTACCCGCACCTGTATATACCCACTGCTACAATCACCGCAGACGAAGTCGCGGGTACCAGCTAGTTATATCATACAGCATCATATACTATCATACACTATATCATACAGGGTCATATACTATCATACACTATATCATATACTATCATACACTATATCATACAGGGTCATATACTATCACACACTATATCATACAGCGTCATATACTATCACACACTATATCATACAGCGTCATATACTATCATACACTATATCATACAGGGTCATATACTATCACACACTATATCATACAGCGTCATATACTATCATACACTATATCATACAGCGTCATATAATATCATACATATATCCTACAGTATCATATACTATCATACACTATATCATATACTATCATACATGAAACCATACATTATTATAGACAAAACTATACAGATATTATTTCATACATAATCCCATACACTTGGTTATATACTATGTCAGACAGTATCATACACTGTATTACGCAGTCTCATATACTATCATGCATGATACAATACATTGTCATACAAAATACTAACCATATACTATATCATACATGATCCCATTCACTATATTTGTGTATGATACATTATAGACAGGTGACTGGTGATACCTTCACGGCTGTGTCTTCTGAACTCTAAGCCACACCTCAGTCAAAGTTATCTGCAGCGACATATATAAGCTTTATTTTCCACCATAAGGCTGAGGCCCCGTGTTGTGAAAAACTTGATTTTTTTTGTTGTAGATTTTGCTGCCATTGTTCTGAGCCAAAGTCAGGGGAACATTTAACAGAAGGGAAAACTATGAGAGATTCTTCTATATGTCCCATTCCTCTTGTAGTCAGTCCTATGCGACTCCCATTTCTGTATAGCAGAGAATGGCCACTAGATCTATGACAGCCATCACGCAATGGGACATTATATACGGATAGTCTGGTTACAGTGATGTAACATGAATGTGAAAACCATCTTCCTCTTTCACATGGGAATGAATAAGACACAAAGCTACAAAGTGCAATGTCTGCCCAAACTAGACAGCCAAAGAAGAAGGTTATACTGTATATGAAGGAGACAATGTAAGGCTATCAATGGCAGGACGAGGAATGGAAACTGTGGCAGTAAGATTTCCTTCTAAGTGCCTGGATATGGTGCAGGCAGAGAGGGGAGTGTAATGATGGCGCCCCCTCTGTCTGGATGGTGGACAAGGAAACTGCTTGTACTTGCTGGCAGATCAAACGATTCTCCCTACTTGTGATCTGTCTTGGCCGTCTTGTTCACCAGATGCGTCCTCATGTAACCTCTACCCCAAACATCTCCTAACAGCTTGGTCAGAACGGTCTAGTGGCCTGGATGGAAACAATCATCCTGAAAACTGGTCATTTGTGTTAAAACTGAATGCTATTGTGTATTCTGTATTATAGAGGTCATTGTATATGTCCGTGTCCTGAATGTATGTGCGCTGATATTTCGCTCACGCCGTGCACACAACTATATAAAACCCAAAGACAAACACAAACGTCAGACTGGCACAAGCCAAAGACAAATATTGGCAAGAATACCAGGAACCGAAGAAAAGTGAAAGTTACACGACTGCTGGAGATTGTGGAGACCTTCACTGCACCCGAAACAGCCGAAACCCAAATTATTAACCAATAAAAACTTCAAAAACAGAATCTTTATTAACTGTAATATTCTGCTGGTAGTGGAGTACTGTACTGTAATATACTGCTGGTAGTGGAGTACTGTACTGTAATATACAGCTGGTAGTGGAGTACTGTACTGTAATATACTGCTGGTATTGGAGTACTGTACTGTAACATACTGCTGGTAGTGGAGTACTGTACTGTAGCATACTGCTGGTAGTGGAGTACTGTACTGTAATATACAGCTGGTAGTGGAGTACTGTGCTGTAATATACTGCTGGTAGTGGAGTACAGTACTGTAATATACTGCTGGTAGTGGAGTATTGTACTGTAATATACTGCTGGTAGTGGAGTACTGTACTGTAATATACTGCTGGTAGTGGAGTACTGTACTGTAATATACTGCTGGTAGTGGAGTATTGTACTGTAATATACTGCTGGTAGTGGAGTACTGTGCTGTAATATACTGCTGGTAGTGGAGTACTGTGCTGTAATATACTGCTGGTAGTGGAGTATTGTACTGTAATATACTGCTGGTAGTGGAGTACTGTGCTGTAATATACTGCTGGTAGTGGAGTACTGTACTATAATATACTGCTGGTAGTGGAGTACTGTGCTGTAATATACTGCTGGTAGTGGAGTACTGTACTGTAATATACTGCTGGTAGTGGAGTACTGTACTGTAATATACTGCTGGTAGTGGAGTACTGTACTGTAACATACTGCTGGTAGTGGAGTACTGTACTGTAATATACTGCTGGTAGTGGAGTATTGTACTGTAACATACTGCTGGTAGTGGAGTACTGTACTGTAATATACTGCTGGTAGTGGAGTACTGTACTGTAATATACTGCTGGTAGTGGAGTACTGTGCTGTAATATACTGCTGGTAGTGGAGTACTGTACTATAATATACTGCTGGTAGTGGAGTACTGTACTGTAATATACTGCTGGTAGTGGAGTACTGTACTGTAATATACTGCTGGTAGTGGAGCACTGTGCTGTAATATACTGCTGGTAGTGGAGTACTGTGCTGTAATATACTGCTGGTAGTGGAGTACTGTACTGTAATATACTGCTGGTAGTGGAGTATTGTACTGTAATATACTGCTGGTAGTGGAGTACTGTACTGTAGCATACTGCTGGTAGTGGAGTACTGTACTGTAACATACTGCTGGTAGTTGAGTACTGTGCTGTAATATACTGCTGGTAGTGGAGTACTGTACTGTAATATACTGCTGGTAGTGGAGTACTGTACTGTAATATACTGCTGGTAGTGGAGTACTGTACTGTAACATACTGCTGGTAGTGGAGTACTGTACTGTAATATACTGCTGGTAGTGGAGTACTGTACTATAATATACTGCTGGTAGTGGAGTACTGTGCTGTAATATACTGCTGGTAGTGGAGTACTGTGCTGTAATATACTGCTGGTAGTGGAGTACTGTGCTGTAATATACTGCTGGTAGTGGAGTACTGTACTGTAATATACTGCTGGTAGTGGAGTACTGTGCTGTAATATACTGCTGGTAGTGGAGTACTGTGCTGTAATATACTGCTGGTAGTGGAGTACTGTGCTGTAATATACTGCTGGTAGTGGAGTACTGTGCTGTAATATACTGCTGGTAGTGGAGTACTGTACTGTAATATACTGCTGGTAGTGGAGTACTGTACTGTAATATACTGCTGGTAGTGGAGTACTGTACTGTAATATACTGCTGGTAGTGGAGTATTGTACTGTAATATACTGCTGGTAGTGGAGTACTGTGCTGTAACATACTGCTGGTAGTGGTGTACTGTACTGTAACATACTGCTGATAGTGGAGTATTGTACTGTAACATACTGCTGGTAGTGGAGTACTGTGCTGTAACATAGTGCTGGTAGTGGAGTATTGTACTGTAACATACTGCTGGTAGTGGAGTACTGTGCTCTAATATACTGCTGGTAGTGGAGTACTGTACTGTAACATACTGCTGGTAGTGGAGTACTGTGCTGTAACATAGTGCTGGTAGTGGAGTATTGTACTGTAACATACTGCTGGTAGTGGAGTACTGTGCTCTAATATACTGCTGGTAGTGGAGTACTGTACTGTAACATACTGCTGGTAGTGGAGTACTGTGCTCTAATATACTGCTGGTAGTGGAGTACTGTACTGTAATATACTGCTGGTAGTGGAGTATTGTACTGTAATATACTGCTGGTAGTGGAGTATTGTACTGTAATATACTGCTGGTAGTGGAGTATTGTACTGTAACATACTGTTGGTAGTGGAGTACTGTACTGTAATATACTGCTGGTAGTGGAGTACTGTGCTGTAACATACTGCTGGTAGTGGAGTACTGTGCTGTAACATACTGCTGGTAGTGGAGTACTATGCTGTAACATACTGCTGTTAGTGGAGTACTGTGCTGTAACATACTGCTGGTAGTGGAGTACTGTACTGTAACATACTTCTGGTAGTGGAGTACTGTACTGTAACATACTGCTGGTAGTGGAGTACTGTACTGTAATATACTGCTGGTAGTGGAGTACTGTACTGTAACATACTGCTTGTAATGGAGTATTGTGCTGTAACATACTGCTGGTAGTGGAGTACTGTGCTGTAACATACTGCTGGTAGTGGAGTACTGTACTGTAATGTACTGCTGGTAGTGGAGTACTGTAACATACTGCTGGTAGTGGAGAATTATGCTGTAACATACTGCTGGTAGTGGAGTACTTTACTGTAACATACTGCTGGTAGTGGAGTACTGTACTGTAACATACTGCTGGTAGTGGAGTACTGTACTGTAACATACTGCTGTTAGTGGAGTATAATACTATCATATACTGCCAGTAGTGGAGCACTGTACTATAATATACTGCTAGTAATGGAGTACTGTGCTGTAACATACTGCAGGTAGTGGTGTACTGTGCTGTAACATACTGCTTGTAGTGGAGTATTGTGCTATAATATACTGCTGGTAGTGGAG
Organism: Leptodactylus fuscus; assembly: GCF_031893055.1. Classification (NCBI taxonomy): domain Eukaryota; kingdom Metazoa; phylum Chordata; class Amphibia; order Anura; family Leptodactylidae; genus Leptodactylus; species Leptodactylus fuscus. The sequence goes on from NC_134265.1 coordinate 17,327,471, forward strand.
TACTGTGCTGTAACATACTGCTGGTAGTGGAGTACTGTACTGTAACATACTGCTGGTAGTGGAGTACTGTACTGTAACATACTGCTGGTAGTGGAGTACTGTACTGTAACATACTGCTGGTAGTGGAGTACTGTACTGTAATATAATGCTGGTAGTGGAGTATTGTGCTGTAACATACTGCTGGTAGTGGAGTACTGTACTGTAACATACTGCTGGTAGTGGAGTACTGTACTGTAACATACTGCTGGTAGTGGAGTACTGTGCTGTAATATACTGCTGGTAGTGGAGTACTGCACTGTAACATACTGCTGGTAGTGGAGTACTGTACTGTAACATACTGCTGGTAGTGGAGTACTGTGCTGTAACATACTGCTGGTAGTGGAGTACTGTACTGTAATGTACTGCTGGTAGTGGAGTACTGTACTATAATATACTGCTGGTAGTGGAGTACTGTACTGTAACATACTGCTGGTAGTGGAGTATTGTGCTGTAACATACTGCTGGTAGTGGACAATTGTGCTGTAACATACTGCTGGTAGTGGAGTACTGTACTGTAACATACTGCTGGTAGTGGAGTACTGTACTGTAACATACTGCTGGTAGTGGAGTACTGTACTATATTATACTGCTGGTAGTGGAGTACTGTACTGTAACATACTGCTGGTAGTGGAGTACTGTGCTGTAATATACTGCTGGTAGTGGAGTACTGTGCTGTAACATACTGCTAGTAGTGGAGTATTGTACTGTAACATACTGCTGGTAGTGGAGTACTGTACTGTAACATACTGCTAGTAGTGGAGTATTGTACTGTAACATACTGCTGGTAGTGGAGTATTGTGCTATAATATACTGCTGGTAGTGGAGTACTGTACTGTAATATACTGCTGGTAGTGGAGTATTGTGCTATAATATACTGCTGGTAGTGGAGTACTGTGCTGTAACATACTGCTAGTAGTGGAGTATTGTACTGTAACATACTGCTGGTAGTGGAGTATTGTGCTATAATATACTGCTGGTAGTGGAGTATTGTACTATAATATACTGCTGGTAGTGGAGTATTGTGCTGTATCATACTGCTGGTAGTGGAGTACTGTGCTGTAATATACTGCTGGTAATGGAGTACTGTACTGTAACATACTGCTGGTAGTGGAGTACTGTACTGTAATATACTGCTGGTCGTGGAGTACTGTGCTGTAATATACTGCTGGTAGTGGAGTACTGTGCTGTAACATACTGCTGGTAGTGGAGTATTGTACTGTAATATACTGCTGGTAGTGGAGTACTGTGCTGTAACATACTGCTGGTAGTGGAGTACTGTACTGTAATATACTGCTGGTAGTGGAGTACTGTGCTGTAATATACTGCTGGTAGTGGAGTACTGTGCTGTAACATACTGCTGGTAGTGGAGTACTGTACTGTAATATACTGCTGGTAGTGGAGTATTGTACTGTAACATACTGCTGGTAGTGGAGTACTGTACTGTAATATACTGCTGGTAGTGGAGTATTGTACTGTAACATACTGCTGGTAGTGGAGTACTGTACTGTAGCATACTGCTGGTAGTGGAGTACTGTACTGTAACATACTGCTGGTAGTTGAGTACTGTGCTGTAATATACTGCTGGTAGTGGAGTACTGTACTGTAATATACTGCTGGTAGTGGAGTACTGTACTGTAACATACTGCTGGTAGTGGAGTACTGTGCTGTAACATACTGCTGGTAGTGGAGTACTGTACTGTAACATACTGCTGGTAGTGGAGTACTGTACTGTAATATACTGCTGGTATTGGAGTACTGTACTGTAACATACTGCTGGTAGTGGAGTACTGTGCTGTAACATACTGCTGGTAGTGGAGTACTGTGCTGTAACATACTGCTGGTAGTGGAGTACTGCACTGTAATATACTGCTGGTAGTGGAGTACTGTATTGTAACATACTGCTGGTAGTGGAGTACCGTGCTGTAATATACTGCTGGTAGTGGAGTACTGTACTGTAACATACTGCTGGTAGTGGAGTACCGTGCTGTAACATACTGCTGGTAGTGGAGTACTGTACTGTAACATACTGCTGGTAGTGGAGTACTGCACTGTAATATACTGCTGGTAGTGGAGTATTGCACTGTAACATACTGCTGGTAGTGGAGTATTGTGCTGTAATATACTGCTGGTAGTGGAGTACTGTACTGTAATATACTGCTAGTAGTGTAGTATTGCACTGTAACATACTGCTGGTAGTGGAGTACTGTGCTGTAATATACTGCTGGTAATGGAGTACTGCACTGTAACATACTGCTGGTAATGGAGTACTGTACTGTAATATACTGCTGGTAGTGGAGTACTCTACTGTAATATACCGCTGGTAGTGGAGTACTGTACTGTAATATACTGCTGGTAGTGGAGTACTGTACTGTAATATACTGCTGGTAGTGGAGTACTGCACTGTAACATACTGCTGGTAGTGGAGTACTGTACTGTAACATACTGCTGGTAGTGGAGTACTGTGCTGTAACATACTGCTGGTAGTGGAGTACTGTACTGTAATATACTGCTGGTAGTCGAGTATTGCTTTGTAACATACTGCTGGTAGTGGAGTATTGTGCTGTAATATACTGCTGGTAGTGGAGTACTGTACTGTAACATATTGCTGGTAGTGGAGTACTGTACTGTAATATACTGCTGGTAGTGGAGTACTGTGCTGTAACATACTTCTGGTAGTGGAGTATTGTGCTGTAATATACTGCTGGTAGTGGAGTACTGTACTGTAACATACTGCTGGTAGTGGAGTACTGTACTGTACCATATCATAAGGAAAGTGCTGTATTATGTTCCTGCACCTCTCAGCTCATCCTATTATTATCCTCTGGGACCTAAGGAGACCCCAGATTATAAAAGTAATTTATGGCGGCAAAACCCATGGAGATGAGTAAGGTTCCAGACGTCTTTGCATCCTCAAATGCTATAATTTGTCAATTTTATGTCCACACGTTAGTATTGCCTTCCGTAGTGCCCTACTCAGGAACGTATAAGATCAGTAGGGGTCTGATTCCTGGGACCCCAGACAACAATCTGAATGAAGGGGGTACAACAGCAATCACTGCCAAGGCAATGTTGTAGCCCTAACAAAATTCTCTAAGATATGTGAATATTACTGAAGGCAGAACCTGCCTGTAACATCAGAATCTGTCCCCTCCATCAGCATCTATTCTCCCTACCAGGAACGGTCTTTCCTACAAAGTTCTGTCCCTAATCAGGATCAGTCTGCCCCATCGTGACCAGTCCAACCCATCAGGATCAATCCTTTTCCTTAAGATCACCAGATTAGGATCTGTCATCTCCCACCATGATCTGTCTTCTCCCTCATGATCTGCCCTCCCCATTAGGATCTGTCCTCTCCATTAGGATCTGTCCTCTCCCACCGTGATTTGTCCTCTCCCTCATGATCTGTCCTCTGCATTAGGATCTGTCCTCTCCCACCATGATCTGTCCTCTCCCACCATGATCTGTCCTCTCCCACCATGATCTGTCCTCTCCATCACGATCTGTCCTCTCCATTAGGATCTGTCCTCTCCATTAGGATCTGTCCTCTCCCTCATGATCTGTCCTCTCCATTAGGATCTGTCCTCTCCCTCATGATCTGTCCTCTCCATTAGGATCTGTCCTCTCCCTCATGATCTGTCCTCTCCATTAGGATGTGTCCTCTCCCACCATGATCTGTCCTCTCTATTAGGATCTGTCCTCTCCCTCATGATCTCTCCTCCCCATTAGGATCTGTCCTCTCCCTCCATGATCTGTCCTCTCCCTCATGGTCTGTCCTCCCCATTATTATCTGTCCTCTCCCACCATGATCTGTCCTCTCCCTCATGATCTGTCCTCTCCCTCCATGATCTGTCCTCTCCTTCTTGGTCTGTACTCTCCCTCATGATCTGTCCTCTCCCTCCATGATCTGTCCTCTCCCTCATGGTCTGTCCTCCCCATTAGGATCTGTCCTCTCCATTAGGATCTGTCCTCTCCGTCATGGTCTGTCCTCTCCCTCATGATCTGTCCTCTCCCACCATGATCTGTCCTCTCCCTCTTGGTCTGTACTCTCCATTAGGATCTGTCCTCTCCCACCATGATCTGTCCTCTCCCACCATGATCTGTCCTCCCCATTATGATCTGTCCTCTCCCTCATGATCTGTCCTCTCCATTAGGATCTGTCCTCTCCCACCATAATCTGTCCTCCCCATTAGGGTCTGTCCTCTCCATTAGGATCTGTCCTCTCCATTAGGATTTTTCCTCCCCATTAGGATCTGTCCTCTCCCACCATGATCTGTCCTCTCCCACCATGATCTGTCCTCTCCATTAGGATCTGTCCTCTCCCTCATGATCTATCCTCCCCATTAGGATCTGTCCTCTCCCTCATGGTCTGTCCTCTCCCTCATGATCTGTCCTCTCCCTCCATGATCTGTCCTCTCCTTCTTGGTCTGTACTCTCCCTCATGATCTGTCCTCTCCCTCCATGATCTGTCCTCTCCCTCATGGTCTGTCCTCCCCATTAGGATCTGTCCTCTCCATTAGGATCTGTCCTCTCCCTCATGGTCTGTCCTCTCCCTCATGATCTGTCCTCTCCCACCATGATCTGTCCTCTCCCTCTTGGTCTGTACTCTCCATTAGGATCTGTCCTCTCCCACCATGATCTGTCCTCTCCCACCATGATCTGTCCTCCCCATTATGATCTGTCCTCTCCCTCATGATCTGTCCTCTCCATTAGGATCTGTCCTCTCCCACCATAATCTGTCCTCCCCATTAGGATCTGTTCTCTCCATTAGGATCTGTCCTCTCCCTCATGATCTGTACTCTCCATTAGGATCTGTCCTCTCCATTAGGATCTGTCCTCTCCCTCATGGTCTGTCCTCTCCCTCATGATCTGTCCTCTCCATTAGGATCTGTCCTCTCCCTCATGATCTGTCCTCTCCCTCATGATCTGTCCTCTCCCACCATGATCTGTCCTCTCCCACCATGATCTGTCCTCTCCCACCATGATCTGTCCTCTCCATCACGATCTGTCCTCTCCATCACGATCTGTCCTCTCCATTAGGATCTGTCCTCTCCATTAGGATCTGTCCTCTCCCTCATGATCTGTCCTCTCCCTCATGATCTGTCCTCTCCCACCATGATCTGTCCTCTCCCACCATGATCTGTCCTCTCCCACCATGATCTGTCCTCTCCATCACGATCTGTCCTCTCCATCACGATCTGTCCTCTCCATTAGGATCTGTCCTCTCCATTAGGATCTGTCCTCTCCATTAGTTTCTGTCCTCTCCCTCATGATCTGTCCTCTCCATTAGGATCTGTCCTCTCCATTAGGATCTTTCCTCCCCATTAGGATCTGTCCTCTCCCACCATGATCTGTCCTCTCCATTAGGATCTGTCCTCTCCCTCATGATCTATCCTCCCCATTAGGATCTGTCCTCTCCCTCCATGATCTGTCCTCTCCCTCATGGTCTGTCCTCCCCATTAGGATCTGTCCTCTCCATTAGGATCTGTCCTCTCCGTCATGGTCTGTCCTCTCCCTCATGATCTGTCCTCTCCCACCATGATCTGTCCTCTCCCTCTTGGTCTGTACTCTCCATTAGGATCTGTCCTCTCCCACCATGATCTGTCCTCTCCCACCATGATCTGTCCTCCCCATTATGATCTGTCCTCTCCCTCATGATCTGTCCTCTCCATTAGGATCTGTCCTCTCCCACCATAATCTGTCCTCCCCATTAGGGTCTGTCCTCTCCATTAGGATCTGTCCTCTCCATTAGGATTTTTCCTCCCCATTAGGATCTGTCCTCTCCCACCATGATCTGTCCTCTCCCACCATGATCTGTCCTCTCCATTAGGATCTGTCCTCTCCCTCATGATCTATCCTCCCCATTAGGATCTGTCCTCTCCCTCATGGTCTGTCCTCTCCCTCATGATCTGTCCTCTCCCTCCATGATCTGTCCTCTCCTTCTTGGTCTGTACTCTCCCTCATGATCTGTCCTCTCCCTCCATGATCTGTCCTCTCCCTCATGGTCTGTCCTCCCCATTAGGATCTGTCCTCTCCATTAGGATCTGTCCTCTCCCTCATGGTCTGTCCTCTCCCTCATGATCTGTCCTCTCCCACCATGATCTGTCCTCTCCCTCTTGGTCTGTACTCTCCATTAGGATCTGTCCTCTCCCACCATGATCTGTCCTCTCCCACCATGATCTGTCCTCCCCATTATGATCTGTCCTCTCCCTCATGATCTGTCCTCTCCATTAGGATCTGTCCTCTCCCACCATAATCTGTCCTCCCCATTAGGATCTGTTCTCTCCATTAGGATCTGTCCTCTCCCTCATGATCTGTACTCTCCATTAGGATCTGTCCTCTCCATTAGGATCTGTCCTCTCCCTCATGGTCTGTCCTCTCCCTCATGATCTGTCCTCTCCATTAGGATCTGTCCTCTCCCTCATGATCTGTCCTCTCCCTCATGATCTGTCCTCTCCCACCATGATCTGTCCTCTCCCACCATGATCTGTCCTCTCCCACCATGATCTGTCCTCTCCATCACGATCTGTCCTCTCCATCACGATCTGTCCTCTCCATTAGGATCTGTCCTCTCCATTAGGATCTGTCCTCTCCCTCATGATCTGTCCTCTCCCTCATGATCTGTCCTCTTCCACCATGATCTGTCCTCTCCCACCATGATCTGTCCTCTCCCACCATGATCTGTCCTCTCCATCACGATCTGTCCTCTCCATCACGATCTGTCCTCTCCATTAGGATCTGTCCTCTCCATTAGGATCTGTCCTCTCCATTAGTTTCTGTCCTCTCCCTCATGATCTGTCCTCTCCATTAGGATCTGTCCTCTCCATTAGGATCTTTCCTCCCCATTAGGATCTGTCCTCTCCCACCATGATCTGTCCTCTCCATTAGGATCTGTCCTCTCCCTCATGATCTATCCTCCCCATTAGGATCTGTCCTCTCCCTCATGGTCTGTCCTCCCCATTAGGATCTGTCCTCTCCCTCATGGTCTGTCCTCTCCCTCATGATCTGTCCTGTCCCACCATGATCTGTCCTCTCCCTCTTGGTCTGTACTCTCCATTAGGATCTGTCCTCTCCCACCATGATCTGTCCTCTCCCTCATGGTCTGTCCTCCCCATTAGGATCTGTCCTCTCCCTCATGGTCTGTCCTGTCCCTCATGATCTGTCCTCTCCCACCATGATCTGTCCTCTCCCTCTTGGTCTGTACTCTCCATTAGGATCTGTCCTCTCCCACCATGATCTGTCCTCTCCCACCACGATCTGTCCTCTCCATTAGGATCTGTCCTCTCCCTCATGATCTGTCCTCTCCATTAGGATCTGTCCTCTCCCTCATGGTCTGTCCTCTCCATTAGGATCTGTCCTCTCCATTAGAATCTGTCCTCTCCCTCATGTTCTGTCCTCTCCCTCATGATCTGTCCTCTCCATTAGGATCTGTCCTCTCCATTAGGATCTGTCCTCTCCCTCATGATCTGTCCTCTCCATTAGGATCTGTCCTCTCCCTCATGATCTGTCCTCTCCATTAGGATCTGTCCTCTCCCTCATGATCTGTCCTCTCCATTAGGATCTGCCCTCTCCATTAGGATCTGTCCTCTCCATTAGGTTCTGTCTTCTCCCACCATGATCTGTCCTCTCCCACCACGATCTGTCCTCTCCATTAGGATCTGTCCTCTCCCTCATGATCTGTCCTCTCCCTCATGCTCTGTCCTCTCCATTAGGATCTGTCCTCTCCATTAGAATCTGTCCTCTCCCTCATGTTCTGTCCTCTCCCTCATGATCTGTCCTCTCCATTAGGATCTGTCCTCTCCATTAGGATCTGTCCTCTCCCTCATGATCTGTCCTCTCCATTAGGATCTGTCCTCTCCCTCATGATCTGTCCTCTCCATTAGGATCTGTCCTCTCCCTCATGATCTGTCCTCTCCATTAGGATCTGCCCTCTCCATTAGGATCTGTCCTCTCCATTAGGATCTGTCTTCTCCCACCATGATCTGTCCTCTCCCTCATGATCTGTCCTCCCCATTAAGATCTGTCCTCTCCATTAGGATCTGTCCTCCCCATTAAGATCTGTCCTCTCCATTAGGATCTGTCCTCTCCATTAGGATCTGTCCTCTCCATTAGTTTCTGTCCTCTCCCTCATGATCTGTCCTCTCCATTAGGATCTGTCCTCCCCATTAGGATCTGTCCTCTGCCACCATGATCTGTCCTCTCCCACCATGATCTGTCCTCCCCATCAGGTTCTGTCTTTCTCTATGACATTTGTCCTCTACACTCAGAGTTACTCAGAATCTTGTGATGAGAGAAGATCTCTTGCGGGTCTTGTGACCATGGGCAGCATCACATGAAACTTCTTTGTTTTCTTGATATCTGATGAATGTATGGCCGAGAGGATGAGATGAAAGATGTCCAAGATATGAAGTATTTCCCCTCATCCCCCCCCCACCCCCCATTCCTATACTCCTAGTTTCCTTTATAGGGTTTTACATCCTATGGCAAAATTTCCACGCCCACAGAATCATATATCCATGTCATAGCACCATACACTTCCCTTACACTCTCCTACAGTGTGCACATGACGACATTGTTTGCCCCAAGGATATAACAGTAATGAAACTTTTTTTTTACTTTCTTCTTCCCACATGGGGAGATTATTGGTTACATCTTGTTTCATGCAGCGTAAGTATGACCACTGGGAGGCGCCTGCAAAAAGTGACCTCCTGCTGTCCCAGGAGCGTGGGCCAATCTCCTGGACCCACCAGAAGGATCCCATAGTAATTCCTTTAGATCAGGCCATGAATATTTGGCAGGTGGGAGTCTGACTCTTGACAACCCTTCCAAGGGAACCCTTCATTGTTTATCCAGACACAGCGCCACAGATGTGGTTGTGGCCGTACCTGGTACTGCAGCTTAGTCAAACCCTAGTAGTTCAATGGGCATCATCTATTCGGTGCCTAAGCTCTAAGTGAAAGGTCTATGGTCGGCTAATAATAATTGTTACCCTAATTAACCCTTTATGGTTAGTCACATTTGGCAGAGCTTTGCATGCCACTCTTTGTGTCAGACTACGTGCCTTTGTTATGAAGACACCTGAGGGTTTATGACTTCCGAGCTGTGTTGTATCATGCAAACATGGCACATACAGGACTCATTGTGCAGGGACATGTCCCACGGTCTATAAACAAATGTTCTCTACAGTACAGGGGACCTAAAAAGAGGAAGGATCCCAATGGCGGCTCACAGAGATGACGTGTCTCATGGTGGCCGTGTCCTTTGTGACTAATCTTAGGACTTATTGATAAAAACAAAGAAACGTGATGTATAAACCGCCTGGAGATCAGGGCTTCACGGTGAGTGCGGTCTCTGAAACCGCTGGTGAGATATATGTATATCAGGGGTACTCAATCGGGTATTGACCGGGGTCTGACATCAGGACAAGGTTGGGCTGAACAATAGATGGTGTCCAGTATATGTTAAGACATGCCTCTAACCCCAACCATGCCCACTTTGTCCCTTTGTGCCCCTATTAAGGAGCTTTTCTGTGTAACATACAGAGATGAAGCCTCCTTGGTGCTCCCATCTGATATGGTGCCGCCGCGCAGTATAATGCCCCCTTTGTGCACTTACACAGTATATTGCACCCTTAGTGTCCCCCACATGCTATAATATCCTATTGACGCCTTCATGCAGTATTATGCCCCTCAATGCCCACATAGTATAATGCCCCCTCATGGTCTAAGGGCTCGATATTGTTTGTTACCCCCCCCCCCCCTATAGCTACGCCCCTGCATTGTTACATCACTACTGACGGTAGATGATGTCACAGCTTATCTCCTCCTCTACCTGCACTGAGCATGTCTAGAAAACTCTCCCATAGACCTCAGTGAGTCGGCTCCAGACTAATGCTGCCTATGGCCCTGACTGTGCTGTAAAGCAGATCACTAAATGCTGTTAACAGAGCAGAGGAGAAGCTCAGGCAAGATGGCCGCCCCCCGTAGTTAAAAAAAAAAAAATCTGCAATCAGAAAGTAAAAACATATTAGAAAAAAAGTGATCATTTCACCATTTTAATAAATAACATCGCATGGGTGATACCGACCTTTTATCAACACTTTGTACATCCAGCACGATAATGAAGAAAGAACAGTCATGTATACGTCTTCTATATGTGCCAGGAGGAGTATTATAGACTTTATCGTTTCCATACTTCAGCACTACAAGAAGGCAAAAGCCAGGGAGTGTTCACAGCTGAGCTTCTGTCCCATGTGCAGTTTATCCCCAGGTCTATTTGCTTTTCGTGCACGACCTGGCATTTACTATTCTAGAAATACAGGACAGGTCGGGCATTGTTCACACCTTTCGTGTAGCATGTACTCGCTATAAATGCTGTAAATTCCGCTGTATACTATATACATATCCATAGCCTATCATGGGCCGAGCTATGCCAACATACTCTAAGCATCAATATACCATAAAACAGGGGGACTCAAACTTTTCAAACAGGGGGGCCAATTCACTGTTCCTCAAACCACTGGGGGGCCAAAATATAGTTTAAAAAAAAAATTAAGTTTATATGCTCCACAGTAGTGCCCCCCACAGTATTATACGCTCCACAGCAGACTGCACGCGCGAAGACGTCATCGCGCCTGCGTCGGGGCAGAGGTCAATCTCTGCAGTCAGTATAGGCCGCAGTTGCGCGGCATACACTGATAGCTTTTGGTTGTATACTGAAAGCAGCGATCCGCTTACTATCGGGGAATCAGATTCCCCATTAGTGAGTGATCCAAGCGACAGCACCCGGGACACATGCGGCGGGCCAGATAAATGTAGTTTGATGACTCCTGCCATAAAACATGTACACTCACTGGCCACTTTATTAGGTACACCATGCTAGTAACGGGTTGGACCCCCTTTTGCCTTCAGAACTGCCTCAATTCTTCGTGGCATAGATACAACAAGGTGCTGGAAGCATTCCTCAGAGATTTTGGTCCATATTGACATGATGGCATCACACAGTTGCCGCAGATTTGTCGGCTGCACATCCATGATGCGAATCTCCCGTTCCACCACATCCCAAAGATGCTTCTCTATTGGATTGAGATCTGGTGACTGTGGAGGCCATTGGAGTACAGTGAACTCATTGTCATGTTCAAGAAACCAGTCTGAGATGATTCCAGCTTTATGACATGGCATTGCATTATCCTGCTGAAAGTAGCCATCAGATGTTGGGTACATTGTGGTCATAAAGGGATGGACATGGTCAGCAACAATACTCAGGTAGGCTTTGGCGTTGCAACGATGCTCAATTGGTACCAAGGGGCCCAAAGAGTGCCAAGAAAATATTCCCCACACCATGACACCACCACCACCAGCCTGAACCGTTACCGATACAAGGCAGGATGGATCCATGCTTTCATGTTGTTGACGCCAAATTCTGACCCTACCATCCGAATGTCGCAGCAGAAATCGAGACTCATCAGACCAGGCAACGTTTTTCCAATCTTCAATTGTCCAATTTCGATGAGCTTGTGCAAATTGTAGCCTCAGTTTCCTGTTCTTAGCTGAAAGGAGTGGCACCCGGTGTGGTCTTCTGCTGCTGTAGCCCATCTGTAGCCTCAAAGTTGGACGTACTGTGCGGCGTTCAGAGATGCTCTTCTGGCTACCTTGGTTGTAACGGGTGGCTATTTGAGTCACTGTTGCCTTTCTATCAGCTCGAACCAGTCTGGCCATTCTCCTCTGACCTCTGGCATCAACAACGCATTTCCTCCCACAGAACTGCCGCTCACTGGATGTTTTTTTCTTTTTCGGACCATTCTCTGTAAACCCTAGAGATGGTTGTGCGTGAAAATCCCAGTAGATCAGCAGTTTCTGAAATACTCAGACCAGCCCTTCTGGCACCAACAACCATGCCACGTTCAAAGGCACTCAAATCACCTTTCTTCCCCATACTGATGCTCGGTTTGAACTGCAGGAGATTGTCTTGACCATGTCTACATGCCGAAATGCACTGAGTTGCCGCCATGTGATTGGCTGATTAGAAATTAAGTGTTAACGAGCAGTTGGACAGGTGTACCTAATAAAGTGGCCGGTGAGTGTATATCATACAGAACACATATAGACATATGTAATAGAAGTCAATGGGCGACATACTGTATGGAACTACATGTCATACGGTTGCACACGTGGGGTCCTTTGGAAAGCACATGGGTACCTCAAGGGCAGCCCCCTGTATTTGGGTTGTATGCAGCTTCCATTGAACTTAAAGAGGTTTTCTGGGAAAACTGGAAAGCCAAGGGAACCCTGGTCTGCATGGGGCGCTGCAATGACATGGCATTGGGTAATACATAAAAGGGGATCAAAAAGTCATGTGTACCCCACAATGGCACCAATGAAAACATCAACTCATCCTGCAAAAAAGTAGCCCTTACACAACGCTGAAGATTGAAATATGAAGTTATGGCAATGCAAAGGGTTTTTGATACATCCCTTTAACGCTACATTGTTGCTTTTGCTATATTTCTATTTTCATTGTTTTCACTTTCAGCTTCCCATTATTTTTAGTTCCTTATTAAACATTACTTCTATATCAACAGCGCCATTGTTTGTGACTTGGCAGCTGGCGAAAATGACTCCAAGACAAAGTAAGAAAGTTTATTCAGCTTCCTTGTAAGTCAGGTGTATAGAGGCATGCACTCTGCAGGATTAGTCGCTGACTACAGCATTATAGTGTGGATACGTAGACGTTGGACATGTGTGTGAGTATTTGCTGTGTCGTGTATATATACTGTGTGTATCTATGTGCTGCTGTATATGTGATTGTTACTATGTTATATCTATTCATGGGGCTGACATGGGGCTCATGAGATAGCTGAGATATAGGGCGCTGTTAGGTGGAGTCCAAATCCAACCCCTGGCAGCCAGGTATAGTATAAGGTATCCGGGACTTCACAGGTTACAGGGAGAAGCAAGCTATACTCAGTGCCCTAGAATACAGCAGATCACAATATGGCCTAAACCTTGTAAGTCCTGACACTTCTCCTCTGCTGCCTACATAGTATGGGATTTACTGTATGTAAGGAATTATATATATCTATCTAACTATACTTGACCAAATATACCTATCTTCCATATGACAGTAATTATTTGTATGCTGTGTAATACTATATATATGGACACTATTCCCTATATATCTGGATACAATATGATACCATTAATGCTGTATGACAATTACAGATAGGCAAAACTCTGAAAATATGCTTTGTTGTGGTTTAAACTGGCTTAAAACATAGTGTATAACACTGTCAGGACTCCTAGGAACCTATCTATAATACATAGTGTATGACACTGTCAGGGCTCCTAGGAACCTATCTATAATACATAGTGTATAACACTGTCAGGGCTCCTAGGAACCTATCTATAATACATAGTGTATGACACTGTCAGGGCTCCTAGGAACCTATCTATAATACATAGTGTATAACACTGTCAGGGCTCCTAGGAACCTATCTATAATACATAGTGTATGACACTGTCAGGGCTCCTAGGAACCTATCTATAATACATAGTGTATAACACTGTCAGGACTCCTAGGAACCTATCTATAAAACATAGTGTATGACACTGTCAGGACTCCTAGGAGCCTATCTATAAAACATAGTGTAGAACAATGTCAGGAGTCCTAGGAACCTATCTATAATACATAGTGTATGACACTGTCAGGGCTCCTGGGAACCTATCTATAAAACATAGCGTATAACACTGTCAGGGCTCCTAGGAACCTATCTATAATACATAGTGTATGACACTGTCAGGGCTCCTAGGAACCTATCTATAATACATAGTGTATGACACTGTCAGGACTCCTAGGAACCTATCTATAATACATAGTGTATAACACTGTCAGGGCTCCTGGGAACCTATCTATAAAACATAGCGTATAACACTGTCAGGGCTCCTAGGAACCTATCTATAATACATAGCGTATAACACTGTCAGGGCTCCTAGGAACCTATCTATAAAACATAGTGTATGACACTGTCAGGGCTCCTAGGAACCTATCTATAAAATATAACAAATATCCCTTTTATAGGAGCAGAATGCCACACCAACATGGTTTTGGTATTGGAAGCAGAAATGCAATTTTTTGTTTTATTTTGTGTTTGCTTACTCAGTGTGAAGAAGAAGAAGATAATCCTTTAATAGTCCCACAGTGGGGAAATTTCAGCATGTTACAGCAGCCTAGTAATACAGATACAGGATAATACACAGTAATATATTACGGAAGTAGACACACATAAGCTGAGAAGAGAAGATATACTAGGAGTCCATAGCAGCTAAGGAACAGAGGAAGAAAGAAGGAATACTTCATAATCATAATTATTTAGTTCTCTGTGCGGAGTGATCTTCGCTTGGTCTGATGTAGATTATACAGCCTGGTCGCGGTTGGAAGGAATGACTTGCGATAGCTCCTTCTCATCTACCCCAATGCCCGGCCGGTAGGCAAACTGGAGGGGGTCCAGAGCGGATCTCACTAGGGGGCGTAGGTGTGTCAGGACCAGTCTCTCTAGGACCTTCATCAGGTGGAATGTCAGTGCTACAGGTCGGTAGTCATTGTAGCCCGTCGAGTTGGGTTTCTTTGGTACTGGTACCACACAAGATGTTTTCCACAGTTAAGGTATCACTCCCAGCTTTAGACTTATATTGTACATGTGCGTAATTACACCATACAGGTGGTCTCCGCACATTTTAAGAACTCTTGCGCTTAAACCATCGGGTCCTCCGGCCTTGTCTGCTTTAATTCCAAAGTGTACTCTACTCATAATACTGATAATAAAAATTACTAATATATATATATATATATATATATATATATATATATATATATACATATATGTCATATAACAGATTTATGTGCAGAGGACAGCAAAACAGGAAGTCTGTGAGATGCAGCTTCAGCCAATAGCTTCAAAGCAGGAAGTGATGTCAGCTAAGGAGGAGCCTCATTTAATGGTACTTAACAACAGAATAGAGACATTTTCCATCTCAACATATGCAGATGTTCATTCACTCCATTCACAAAAATTATACAGCCAGCGATTTATCATAGTCCATAATATGGTAATTCTAGACTGATGTTAGTGATTGGTGAGCCTCATGAGATTCGTCCACAGGCTTCGGATCCTGAAACTATTATTATACTATGAAATATCTTCAGACCCCAGAGTATAATAATCGGAGGCCCAAGGGAGGTGTGGAAACATAAAGTGCTCATACTCACCTCTCCTCTCTGGACTCCGCCATGGCATGTGGTCTTCTTACTGATATCTGCCAGCCTCCTTGGTTCATCAGTGGCCCCTTGGGCCTATGATTGGGCCTCAGCATTCACATGTGGCACGTTGAAGTCATGACTTTATTTCCAACATCATGACGTCAATACACCCAACATGACCACTGGGGCCCAAACTCAGGCCTCGGAGGGCCCTGATTTTATCAAGGATGCCAGAAGACTGGGCACCATGGTGTGTGTGCGCCATTTTTTTTTCTTCAACCCCCTTATAATTTAGGGATGAGGAATCCCAAAAATCTTGGGTTTGGCCAAACCAAAATTTCTAGAAAACTTGTAACATTAGTTATCGACGTAGACAAGTTTTTAGTTCATGGCTACGCAGTAGCTGAACTTCGAAATTGCGCCTGCGCGCTCCTGTTTATAGGGACGCTTCACAGAACGTGCTCACTCACAACTCCATCTCCAAATACTCAGCAACAACAAAAGTTCCTACTCCTGATTAGGGAGCCCAAAGCTAAGGCGTCCCAGCCTGACCAACCATACTAATACCTCCACATGGCGCTGCAACGTCCTCATGGCAGACAGGTACTTGTGAACCGCTATTTGAGTGAGAGACTCTCATGTACACAATGTCCCATTCAGTAACAACCCTGGGGTCCGCACTGCCGATTCAGATGTTACTATTGTGCTGTAAAAACTCCACCATACTGCTGTGACACAAAGCCTTCACCTGTGGGATTTGATGCAGTCATCCTGTAGATTATGGCATCTGATAATGGCTGCACCACTTCCTGTTTAAACATCATTTACAGCAATAGTTGGTATGAGATAGTTACAACATCAGCCCACACGCTTCTCACCCACGGGTATATAGATATATAGGTAAAGATATATGCTGCACCTCCCACATATACAGGTATTACCATTGTGCCGGCACAGATATATATCTGGAATTCCCGTCATTGCACGTTATAACGAAGTGAGAATTCACAATACACATATCAGGAGAAGAGATTCAATCCTGTGATATACGGTAAAGCCAAAAGTCAGGGCGTTGAGGACCTGGGGCTGGATATAAATATCTTCTGTATAAACCAGGGGGGTAGCTAGAGGGGGTGCACAGGTAGCATTTGCCCCCTCTATGAGCTACTGTGTAAAGTGTATCCTACTATGGTGGACTGAAGAGACACTGCAAGAGAGTATCCAATAATGGTGGACCATGAGCTACTCTACCAGAGGGTATCCCAATCTGGTGGACTGAAGAACTACTCTGTAGAGCATATCCAACTCCAGTGAAGTGAAGATCCATTCTACTCTGTAAGAGCGTTTCTCACTCTGGTGGGCTGAAGAGCTAGACTGTAAAATAGTCTTCCACATGGGAGACTGAAGAGCCACTGTGTAAGAGCATATCCCACTCTGGTGGACTGAAGATCTACTCTGTAAGAGGTTCTCCCACTCTGGTGGACTGAAAATCTACTCTGTAAGAGGTTCTCCCACTCTGGTGGACTGAAGATCTACTCTGTAAGGGGTTCTCCCACTCTGGTGGACTGAAGATCTACTCTGTAAGAGTGTCTCCCACTCTGGTGGGCTGAAAATCTATCCTTTAAGGATGTCTCCCACTCTGGTGGGTTGAAGAATGAACTATAAGAGTGCCTCCCATTCTGATGGACTAAAGATCTACTCTGTAAGAGGTTCTCCTACTCTGGTGGACCAAAATCTACTCTGTAAGAGTGTCTCCCACTCGGGTGCACTGAAGATCTACTCTGTTAGAGTGTCTCCCACTCTGGTGGACTGAAGATCTACTCTGTAACAGTGTCTCCCACTCTGGTGGACTGAAAATCTACTCTGTAACAGTGTCTCCCACTCTGGTGGACTGAAGATCTACTCTGTAACAGTGTCTCCAACTCTGGTGGACTGAAAATCTACTCTGTCACAGTGTCTCCAACTCTGGTGGACTGAAGATCTACTCTGTAAGAGTATCTCCCACTCTGGTGGACCAAAATCTACTCTGTAAGAGTGTCTCCCACTCGGGTGCACTGAAGATCTACTCTGTTAGAGTGTCTCCCACTCTGGTGGACTGAAGATCTACTCTGTAACAGTGTCTCCCACTCTGGTGGACTGAAAATCTACTCTGTAACAGTGTCTCCCACTCTGGTGGACTGAAGATCTACTCTGTAACAGTGTCTCCAACTCTGGTGGACTGAAAATCTACTCTGTCACAGTGTCTCCAACTCTGGTGGACTGAAGATCTACTCTGTAAGAGTATCTCCCACTCTGGTGGACCAAAATCTACTCTGTAAGAGTGTCTCCCACTCGGGTGCACTGAAGATCTACTCTGTTAGAGTGTCTCCCACTCTGGTGGACTGAAGATCTACTCTGTAACAGTGTCTCCCACTCGGGTGCACTGAAGATCAATTCTACTCTCTAGAGCAAGGGTCCTCAAACTGCAGCCCATGGGCCACATGCGGCCCGCCAAGCACTTCTGTCTGGCCCCGCTGACAACGCCGGCAGGCGTGCATTTATAATGAAGCTCCTGGGGAGTTCGGGCCAGGCCATGGAGCGCACTTCACTTTACCTATTGGAGGGCACCGCTCCCGATGTCTATGCAACCTGCTCTGCCTCTGGCCCACTGTTTAAAAAGTTTGAGGACCCCTGCTCTAGAGCATATCCCACTCTAGTGAATTGAAGATCAATTCTACTCTGTACGAGCGTTTCTCACTCTGGTGGGCTGAAGAGCTAGTCAGTAAGAGGATGTCCAACAATCCTATCCTATCTATTCTACTAATATTATAAATGTGAAAGTTTGGATGTTTGTTAGTCAATCACGCAAAAACAGCTGAACGGATTTGAATGAAATTTGGCACATAGATAGATTGTAACCTGGAGTAACACATTGCTACTTTTTATCCTGGTAAATGACATGGCTTCCCGACTGTTATGAATTTATGTTCATATACTATATTATACTGCTGCTGCAGCGGCTTATCTCAGCCAGGTCTGTTATCCACACTAACCCTCAGTGGATTGTCTACACACATTTGCATATTATCTGATCTGCTCCAGGCAGTGCTGACACACTGACACGGGCAAACACCTTTAATCCAAATTGGCAGTTTGTAAATTTTTTAACATGCCGGGAAAAGGAAAATCTAATTTGTCGCAAACAACGAGAGCTATGAAGGAAGCCAGAAGTCACAGAGTTTTCCTCAAGCGCAGCTATGGGGGATCATCGACGCCAACAACACATGCATTATATGGCGTTGCAGCGAGCTGCTGAGATACCAGAACAATTACAGGCACGGTGCAAAAAACAACTTCAGTGCCAGCTTGAGAGTTGCTGAAATGCCGAAGCATGCTGATCATCAACGCCAACACCACGCTCATTATAAGGAGTCCGCACGAGCTGTCGAGATGCTGCAACAATCACGGGCACAGCACAAGGAACCAATTCAGTTCCAACCCAGCTTGACAGCTGCCGAAACGTCTCCCACTATGGTGGATTTAAAAACAATCTGTAAGAGCGTCCCCCACTCTGGTGGATTCGGTTCATTCACGCTTTACACGGACTCCCATTCCTTTCAGTGGTCATTAGGTAATACTACACTTCACCTGCAGAGGGCGCTGCAGGAGATAAGTGTGGCTAACCACAATTTCCCCACGACTGATTGCAGGGGTTGATAAAAACCGTATCAGGTCTAGCAAGTTGGTGGACCAGGAAAACTCTTTGATGTTGCAATAAAATTTTCCCCACAAACAAAAAAAAATTCCAAAAACAAACTAAAATAGAAAGTCAAATTTTTTGGCAACGCTCCTTGAGAAATATATGCAAAGAAGTTCCCGTCTGAAAGGAGAAGGAAAATCTGAGGAAATTCACTGTTTTACATAGCGGTAAGGGGTATTTGCTCTTGCGTTGTGTGAGGAGTTTATTTGCTTTGAAGGTTTGTAGAAAACGCTGACACTTCTAACAAAAAAAATCTAAAAATATTGTCCATTATTATGATGAAATTGCAATAAACACTTCAAGTAAACGTCGCGAGACGACAAAAGAGGGAACCGTAAAAAAAAAGGGAAGCAAAAAACTGAGAACTCTGCAGTTATCGTGTAAGATAAGATTATGCTAATAGGGAAACATAGTGACACGTCGTGTGATAAGCGCCTCGAATCTTCCCAGTCTGAACCTCAGCCCACGCAAATGGCTTGTCTACTAATAGAATATATACGGAGTATTCAAGGGAATATTCCAGGTATAACTGAGGTTCATGTCTTTGGCATACTTGGAATCCATGATGTCCCCTCTGGCCTTGACTAAGCCCAACATAGTAGTGTTCCTTTAACCCCTTTCTGCTCGGCCTTGTACTATTACGTTACACTAACTATATAGTTATAGCTCAGCGCCATACTAGTACAACACTAGAATGGTGTGGGCTCGGGAGCTGTGTTTGCACCATGGTACCAATTCCAATTACAGCTCCCCCCACAAAAAACAAACCCTCACAAACGGTACTTTAAACTATATTTTATTTATCAAAAAAAGGGGTTTTATATTGTAAAATTAGTAAAAAAAAATAAATAAAAAAACAACTTGAAATAGCCATAATTAAAATGTCCATCAGAAAATAAAGTTACTCTAGCAAAAAACTAGACATAGTAAAAATGAA
The DNA here is from genome assembly GCF_031893055.1 of Leptodactylus fuscus. Taxonomy (NCBI): domain Eukaryota; kingdom Metazoa; phylum Chordata; class Amphibia; order Anura; family Leptodactylidae; genus Leptodactylus; species Leptodactylus fuscus. The sequence continues at coordinate 17,347,438 of NC_134265.1, forward strand.
AGCCAAACAACGACACTGTCCAACACTGACTCTTATCAGCTGCTCTTCCCAGACATGTTTTGTTTTTGCATTTGTGGTCTTTATACTTCCCGCCATCCAAAACCCATAATCTATCTAAATTTTTGTCATATGAGGGCTTATTTTTTGAGGGACAAGTTGTACTTGGTACCATTTTTTAAAAAAAAAATCAGATACTTTTTATTAACCAATTTTTCTTTATATAAAAACAAACAAAACGACATCAACGTAACATCAATACAAGGTAAAAATGTCCATTAGGACCCCCCACTAAAACTCACAAACATCCTTCGAATCATAGCAAAGGATAGCAGTCTAGGGATCAAGAAGCAGGTAGAGTAGAAGAGAGATATATCTCTCATCAGAGATGGGAAGGGAAGATCAGGTGTACCCAACCATGCGCCCCCAATTTTTTCAAATTTAGTTTGGGCCTTTCTCTGTATATATACTCCCCTCTCCAGCCTAATAGCATTATTGACTCTGGATATCAATTCCACCAGAGAAGGAGGGCTCGGGTCCAACCAATGGTAAGCAATCAATTTTCTTGCCTGGTACAATACCCTAGACCAGGGGTCCCCAACCGCCGGTCCGCGGACCAGTACCGGGCCATGGGGCATGTTGCACCGTTCCACGTACCGGCGGGGTAGAGCCAGGACCCGCCATCCGGCTCCACAACATGGACGCTTGGTTGTTGCTCATCTAGATAAGGTGAGCAAAATGCGGGGTTGAGCCGGGACCCGCTGTATTCTAGTACTATGCAGGACATGCAGCCGGTCTTGGCTCCACCCCGCACTCGCCTACCAAACTTTGGGCAACTACATTACATGTCACTTGTCCCTGTAATATGTAATGTGGCTGTAGTGAGGCTGTAGTGAAGTTAATAGCAGCATTAGGAGTGATATCCGTCATCAGTAGCCATCTTCATAACAGTGTCCGTCATCAATAATTGACATTCCCATGCTTAACCACGCCCCCAACCACACACCTTTCCCCAGCCCCATCCACACCCCTTCCCGCCCCCACCGGGCCATAGAAAAATTGTCTTGCTGAAACTGGTCCCTGGTGGAAAAAATTTTGGGGACCACTTCCCTAGACAACCCTATAAACTACGGACTTTCCAGGTCCACCCCCTCCCCCAAATGATTTAGGAGGCAAACTAATGGTAAAGGGCAAAAGAGTATACCTGGCCAAGCAAGGACAGTACCTGATTCCAGTAATCGGTTAACTCCTGACACTCCCACATCATAAGCAGGAGATGTGCGGCTTCCATACTACAGCGGGGGGCATTCGGCATCAGAATGAATATTCATACGGGACAATCTCTGTGGAGATTTTTTAGGGAGGCAAAACAGCAAAAACATTTTTATGTCTTTTTATATTTTTTAATTTTTTTCGGCTTCCATTTTTAGTACAATCTACTGCAGTCCTAATATATATTGCAGTATATTGTAAAATCTCTTCTTCTATTACAGACTTCCTCCAGCAGCCCGTTATAGAGAGTGTTCTTGTGACAGGTCCGACAGCCTTCCCAGCTGTCGTGGTAAAGTAGTTGAGGTACTACTAGAGGGAAGGTGAGTATAACTGTTTTTATGTTTACTCACCTCCCCCGGGTATCCACCCTCTTTTGCCAAACAAGCTTGGCCCAAAACAAAGGGAAAGGCCAAAGCTCACAAAACAAATATTGTGCGGCTCCACCATATCCAATAGGAAGTTATATGATAGTGATTATTTAGTTTGGAAAACTGAATTTTATCCACCATGTTAAGTTAGTAGAGGATGGGAGCCCTTAGATGGGACCTGACCTGTCCTGCATTACACAGTCAACCCATTGATGTGAATGGACACTGTGTAATACCATGTTTCTCCTGCGGTGGTGCTGTAGGGAAATCAAAGACTTCCTTGGCGAAGTAAGTCATCTATATAACCAAGCAGAATTTATGGTTTTTAGTCTTTGAAGAGGTATCATGGCGGCTATAGGGGTGGTCACTGAATTTTTCCATAGATAGATACAAGGAATTGTGATTGTAACACAATTTTAGTAGGAGAGGAAGTTCAAGGGTTGATAGAAACTGGTTGGCTTTATTTTTCTGGTGGAATTGCTGGACACTCACATTAGATACAATTAGATTAGATACATTCATATTAGATACAATGGCGTTCTAATTGTTTACAGCCTGATACATCTAACAGTAATATATAGCATATGGATCTCTTATCGTATTACTTCCTCTAGGTAGTAACACATATGGGACCAAAGCTACCCCCGATTGCTTAACATTGCTACTCTAGGCGTAATCCATCCAAATATTGTAGATATTCATCCTTTAGAAAACTCACAACACATGAGGACAGATGTATTGTATAGCGCGGCTATGATGGGAAGGGCACTTTTAGCCCCGAGCACATATATCAAGTATATCCATAGGAATGCGTTCAATCCAAATCCCATTGGCTGGTAGAGGCGAGTAACTGACCCACCATAGTCCAATATAAAAATGTATACCGCAATATGTTATTTCCATATGGGAACCTATGGGCAGTCTACCGGCACCCAATGGACTGCATTGCCGCATGTGCTGCTATTGTTCTTGTCAACCATAATGGAGTCTGATGGAGGCTACAAATGAAGCGCCCAACACTGGTGGGAACACATTAGGCAACCTATAGGCAAGATGTGCCATTGAATGCCTAGACGTTGCCGTATGTCAAAGGCTTTGGTTGGAGGTATAGGCTGACACGTACCTCCAACGTCTACTGCGGTGTATATTTGGAGAATGGTCAATTGGAGAATTTAGAGAGTCCACAGAGCTCATCCAGGCAGTGCGGTGACACCAGGTCCCAACATGGCATCCCATAGTGAATAAGTTGCATTGTGTTCCACATGTAGGAAACGCCCTATACCTGACATGTACGTGTTTCCTGTGCTGCTGTGTTCAGAAATCTCTGTTCACCATCGACACCACAAATACAGCATGCACAGTATACCATGTGTTACTGTGTGACGGGTGCGCGTGCAACGTAAAAATGATGTTTATCCAGTCGAAAATACGATTATTTCCAAGAATCTTAGTGCAGATCTGTTACTCGGCAAAGCCAAGTCAATGTGACCATGAACAGAACTGGTGTGTAGGGTTGAGCGATCGGGATCGGGAAAGATCGGATCCCGATCGGCGATCGAGTAAATTTCACTATCACGATTGGAATTCCGATCCCGATCTTTTTCGGCGGGATCCAGGTCTCACATTAGTTCCCACAATGCTTGGCTACTAAGAGGGGGTCACCGATGGGTCACTTACGGTCTATTCTGAGTACTGGGGAGGGTGGATAGGTCATAAGTGATGTGTAAGCGCACCCTCCAGGGCAGAGATCTGGCTCCATCTGCTAAGGTTTAACCCTGAAGAGTTGTATGTAAGAGCGGTGGCCCTGTGCAATAGTCAGGAAGTGGCTTAGCTCACCATGGCTGCTGCAGGTTTCGATGACTCCTCGTAACCTCTTTTAGTACATTTCCTCACTCTCGACGTTCATCGGGCGAAATTAGGGAATATAACTGATCACTTTAGAGGACATTGAAGACCTGACACGGTGCGTGCAGTAGGGGGTCTTTCCCAAAAAGTCACATGAGATTGAAAAAAATTTGGGGCCAGTAAAAGATTTCCCCTACTTTTACGATGGCAAGGCAGTGCCGAAACAGTGCCAAATTATCACTGGCAGAGAGGCAACAATGGTCACTACAACGGTAGGGTTCCTACCTGTGTTAGGATTGGGTCCTGCAGGGTTCTCTCTCAGTGCACATCGCCACATGCGGGTCAATCTAATTCTTGCCCTCGGCCTCGGGTAGTGAGGTGTCTGGAGTGTAAGTCCAGCTTTCGGCCTACTGAGCATGCTCAGACATTTTGGAGCTGCTCAGAGGCTAAGTCCCGTTTTGCCCATACTGAGCGTGATCGGTGACATCATGGCCACCACCCTGTTGGGCGGGGACTAGCCTTTATATGGTGTGAGCCGACGCCCGCCCGGTGCTCACACTTTGACTAAATACCTTAAGACAGAAGGTTAGGGCCAGGTTCCAGTTAATGATAGGAGCAGTCTCTAGGGATCTAGGTAGGATTCCTTGGCCCTGCCAGTGGGAATCAGTAGCCATTTAACTGTCTCCTCACTTTGTAGCTCCTAGCTATTGCAGGAGCATGTTTTGTTGCTGACCTGGGGTGAAGGTTAACCCTTGGAAGCCTCGCTGTTTCAGCTGTACTGTGCACCTGTCCAGTGAGGTTAACTGGCAGAGTGTTGTTGCAGCTTGTTCACATTGTGTACCGCGCCACATGACTGCCAGTGCAGTTAAACTGGTAGCATACTGTTCAGACCTTACAGCCGCCCATCTGGGCCTGTGGACCTCGCTGCAGTGCCTTGCAGACATATTATTTTTAAACATATACACAGAACCGTAACAACCTGCAACCATTACCAGTTAGGCAATCTGCTTGGTAGTATTACAAATTCAGAGGCAAGAAAACTAGAGGATCAGTTCGGAAGTATATAAATCTATGGAACTATTTTGAGCATTGGTTCTCAGCTTTTACCTGGACCTATTGTGTATTGTGTACTGGTATATTGCAACTACTACTATATAGGCACTCCAGGGGTTGACCCCCTTACTTGGCCTCTGATTTGGGCATTCTTTGTTTCACATGATCACCTTGAGTGCCAGCCACAAAAGACCTCTCCTAGGCTGTAGTCTAATCCATGCCATGCTATAGCTCCCAAAAATTATTGCCATGAGCTTCTCAGGGCTCGGCATTGGTAATACTCCGGCTCTGAGGTAAATGAAACTTGGAAAGTTTAAGTAAAGTTCTGCAATATTTGGGAAAGTTTCCTTGTGTTACACTTTCAGAGTGTTTGCAATAATCGTCATGCAAAGAACCCGTAGCCCTATAGTGTATCAGCATTCGCTTGGCCGTACAGGAAGATACTTCGTACAGAAACTCTACCAATCAGCTCTGTTGCAAGCCTCAAGTCAGGAAACCTTTGAAATAGCTGCGAGTATGTGAGGGCAGTGTAGCAACATCTCACTTCGTCTTTCCTTTATGCTTGCAGGAAAAAAGCACCAATGTGAAGTCCCTCACAGCTATGTTTAATGCTGCACCCAGTCCCATGGAGGGAACTGAGAAGACTCCGGGACCTCCTGCGTTAAATTCCTTTCAAGCAAGAAGAGCAGAATTTGCAAAAGGTAACAACTCCACCCCAGGAACCTTCCCCAAGAAACCTCTGCAGGTTCCTAAATCTGCATCTGATGAAGCAAAACCCCCAGTGCTAAGACCAGTAGGTATCAACAGAATTGGGGGTTCAATTCATGGAGCAAGTCAAGACTCGGACGGGAAACCTGTGTTCCCCAAACCATCAGGATTTAAGGCTTTTGAACAACAGAAGGATGAACCAAAGGCGCCATTTCCAAAACCCATTGGAAATAAACCATTTATGACCACTAATTCTCCCCAGGAACATAAGTTTGGGGTCAAGCCACCCATTCCAAGTGAGCCAAAAGAAGACCAGCCAAAACCAGTCTTCCCCAAGCCATCAGCTGTAAAAGCTTCAGAGAATGAGTCAAAACCCTACATGCCAAAGAAGCCGCCATTTGGGGCAAAGCCTTCGTTGAATACCGTAGGATCACCAAGTGAAGCCAATTCCAACAAACATGGTTTAGCCACAAAGACATTCTCAAATTCCACGGACAATAAGCCTATAAAGCAAATAAAAGAAACTACAGAAGAAAATCCGGCCCCAGGTCCTACAACTCCGGCCTTTCTTGGAAAACCATCAAGACCCACCGGGATTAAACCGCTACAGAGTCCGTTTCTTAAGCAAAACACAGATGAGCCGAATGACAGGATAAAGCCCAGTACTCTGGTGAAAGAGTATCAGCCCAAAGCCAACCATAATGGAGCCAACACGCTACCCCCTGCATCAAAATTCCCAAGAATACCATCAACGAGTCAAATATCCACTGCCTCGGACAACCTAAAGGAACAGAAGGACTCATCGGAACCAAAGCGAAGACCTCTGGCGACCCCGGCTCAACTAGGCCCTCCACCTCAAAAGCCAGCGAGACCTCCAAACGTAGACCTAGAGCGATTCAGAAGTGGAAAGACCATGGGTATGTTGGATTTTAAGTTTTTTGATAAAAAAAAAATGTAGATTGTGTTGAGTTTCGAAGTGAATTTTTGGTTTCTGAATTATTTCTATGCACATTTTTGGTTTTATTGCCGATGATTTGTCTTTCTCTGTTATTCGGATTTAGAGTTAAAGCTGTAAAGGAAGGGTTTCAGGAATATGTGGAATTCCAATAGGCAAAAAGTTGTTTTTGTCAAATTTGCCCAAATTTTTGAATCTAAAATTAAGGTATTACCTTTTTTTGGTGAGGGAAGGCAAAGGACAACTGACATGACTGCCATTATGGTTCCCATATACTGTAAGACTGGTGTACTTTGGACCCAACCGAAGAAATTAGGCTTCTGATGTGCTTATGTGTTGGAGTCAGAGTTGGTAGTTTGGCTTAATGAATCCACAGCTATGCTGGTCCAGGTCTTCCAGTGTTCATACCGGCTAGGTCAATAATTTGTGGACCCTTTTTTTGGGGGGGGGGGGGAGAAGGCAAGGGACAACTGACATGGCTGCCATTACAGTTCCCATGTTGGGCCATATACTGTAAGACTAGGGTACTTTGGGCCCAACACAGGGAATGAGGCCCCAACTTCTGAAGTGCTTATGTGTCGGAGTCGGAGTTGGTAGTTTGGCTTAATGAATCCACAGCTATGCCGGTCCAGGTCTTCCAGTGTTCATACCGGCTAGGTCAATAATTTGTTGACCTAGCAAGGCAAGGAACAACTTACATGGCTGCCTTTACAGTTCCCATGTTGGGCCATATACTGTAAGACTAGGGTACTTTGGGCCCAACACAGGGAATGAGGCCCCAACTTCGGAAGTGCTTATATGCCATCGATGAGGACGCCTGCTGGACTGTCACCAATAGATGAGGTTGTCCATCATTTTAAGGTGCTGGTGTACCAAATGTCTTGAGGATGTTCTCCCCTTGGGTGGTGCTTCTTGTTCTTGCATGGTTTCTATATTTTTGGATAACAATTCAGATTTCCTATATAAATTCTATCTGACAACTGCTGTGAACGTTGTAACGCCGACCACAATTGTTGTCAACCAGATTTGTCAGCAGTAGATGTAACTGAAATACAGCGGAAGAGGGAAGAAGACTTCAAAAACTTCATTTTCTGGCCGTTTGGCAGCTTAGAAATCCCCTTTTTCTCGCTTTATTTACTCGTTTCTTTTTTGCCATGTCCGCTTGGTTTTTTGGAACTTCCGCAACTCTGTGTTTCTGCATCTAATATTACACTTTGTGATAGGCGATATAAGGGCCCACTGACGAAACCTGTTTTATCTCTGCATACAATTCTTCCTGCCTGAAAGTGTTTGTCATGCGAGGAGATCAGAAATGGAGGAGATCTAGTTACCCCCATGGACTTCTCTTCTGTGTCCCGACGCGCTGATATTGCAGTTTTCACTTCTTGGTTTAAGCAATCGCTTGAATATTTACCAGCACTGAGTTAAGGCTGTTGAGAAATGTAGACGATATAGAGAAGTGCGGAGAGCTTTGTGTGTCCGACAGTTGTGGAGGTGGTCAGGGTGCCAAGACCTAGAACTTAGACCCCAAATCTAGTACTCGGTGCTCAAACCTACGGAAAGGCAACTGCTCAGCATGTAGCTGCATTCACTTATGAGTTGGACATTGGGTTGACACGTTTTCCACTTTTTCTGGGGCAGAAGGAATAGTCAGTTGTCCCCAATGACTCCTTGTAACTTAGTCATGGATCCTTCAGCCTTTAATCTTGACTCTCAAGGTTGGACAGGCAGGAGACATCAGCATAGCCGGCCACTGACTGCTAATATCATTGGGTTTTTTAATGGTGGCATAGCTAGCAATGGCTGGGCCCCAAGGCGAACATGGAATGGCTAGGCCCCTACACACCCTATTATGCTTCATAGTGGCCCCTGGACACACATTTATGCGCCATAGTGGGCCTCTGCATATACTATTATGCCCCATAGTGGGCCTCTGCATATACTATTATGCCCCATAGTGGCCCTTGTACACAGTATTATGCCCTATAGTGGCCCCTGTACACAATATTATGACCTACAGTGGGCCTCTGCATATACTATTATGCCCCATAGTGGCCCTTGTACACAGTATTATCCCCCATAGTGGCCCCTGCACACAGTATTATGTCCCATAGTGGCCCCTGCACACAGAATTATGTCCCATAGTGGCCCCTGCACACAGTATTATGTCCCATAGTGGCCCCTGTACACAGTATTATGTCCCATAGTGGCCCCTACACACAGTATTATGCCCCATAGTGGCCCCTTCACGCACTATAATGCCCCATAGTAGCCCCTACATGCACTATTATGCCCCATAGTGGCCCCCGAACACACTATTATCCCCCATAATGGCCCCTGCACACAGTATTATCCCCCATAGTGGTCCCTGCACACAGTATTATGTCCCATAGTGACCCCTGCGCACAGTATTATGTCCCATAGTGGCCCCTGCACACAGTATTATGTCCCATAGTGACCCCTGCGCACAGTATTATGTCCCATAGTGGCCCCTGCACACAGTATTATGCCCCATGGTGGCCCCTGCACACAGTATTATGTCCCATAGTGGCCCCTGCACACACTATTATGCCCCATAGTGGCTCCTTCACACAATATAATGCCCCATAGTGGCCCCTGCACACAGTATTATCCCCCATAGTGTCCCCTGCACACAGTATTATCCCCCATAGTGGCCCCTGCACACAGTATTATGCCCCATAGTGGCCCCTGCCCCAGAGTATAATAATCGGAGAACCATAAAAAAACAATGTTACTTACCTCTCCTGTGCTCTCGTGCACTCTCTGCTGATTTCGGTCATCTTCAATGTTGGTACAGACGTCATGTGAGCCGGCCTGCGTTGCGACGCATAATGATGCAGGCCTGGCTCACGTGACGTCTGGGACATCACCAAGCAGACCCGAAGCCTGCTGAAGCACAGGAGAGGCAAGTAACAGTGTTTTTATGTTTCCTCACTTACCAATCCCTGGTCCTGATCACAGCCTCATCCGCAAAAGATGAAGCACAGGTAGCCATGAGCAGGAGCGAGGATCGGTAAGTAAATAGGGCCCGTTACCTGCTGGGGTTAATGATTGTGACTGACCACGGTTGGAGTCAGGAGAAATAAAGCAGTCGGAGTTGGTAGTTTGGCCTACTAAATCCAAAGCCATGTTGGTCCAGGTCTTCCAGTGTTCATACCAGCCAGGTCAACAATTCGCCAACCCTTTGGCTGCTATATGACAATGTTATTTTGGCACTGTATGGTGGCATTAGTTGGGCACCCCATGGCATACTATAAGAGGGCACCAAGAGCAGGCACTGCACAGGGCACAGAGAAATCCAAGAATAGCCCGCACTGGAGAGCTACTATGGTTCCCAAGGGGGAATTTCACTTCCTCAAACCACAAAAGGAACTTTGTAGGCAGATACCGTGTGTGAACTTTGCCTTTAATTGAGTGTCCGGCCCAAAATTGATTTTTCATACTGTGATCTGTCTGAGACGGGGGATACATAGATGTAAAACTGCAGAAATACAGGGAAGGAAAGATACGATGGGGCAGATTTATTATACCTTGTAGGGCCCAAAAAGTCAGAACTTTTTGCAAATATCAGGATTTTTTAACAAAAAATTGCAACATTTCCAATTTTTGCGCCACCCTCAATGGTTTCCCAAAAAGGGAGCTTCAAGGGTGGGCAAGATATGTCATCATTATATCCAGAAATGTGATGTAAATGATGCAGGAAATGTACACGAGCTATGAGATGGCGCACATTACCCTCCCGCCACAGAGGGCGCCTCATCCTATTTGAGGGGTTCCCTCCACCCACTCTGTGGTTATGAAGACTGGCAGTAATAACCCCAGTCTTCATAAATCTGCCCCAATGTTACCGTGCACAGATTACGCTAAATTGCAGAGGAAGACAGCGCGCCACAGCTTCAGCCGCCATCCTCCAGTGACAAGTTCCGCTATCCCCTGCACTTCCCTATTTCTCAGTAGACAATTCCTCTGACTGTTAAGCCTATAAACTTCCCATTTTTGTGCAACGTTAGAAAGTACAGCATGAATAATTAACAGAGGAGTCGATTGTCAGACCGGGCCACAGGTCGGGGCCGCCCCATTGGTTAAACATTGTGTGGCCCCCTACAGCTTCATGGGTGCAGCACGATACGATAGCGTAATCGTGGGAACCTGCATCTGGTTCTGCAAAGCAAAATAATCGACTCCATGGACCCCCAAAGGAGATGATTTGGGGGTTGTCTTCTGCGGTAACTTTAGGACTAGGGTTGAGCAATCGGGATCGGGAAAGATTGGATGCCGATCGGCGATCGAGCAAATTTCACGATCACGATCAGGGATCGGCTGGAAAATGATCGAAAATCAGATTTTGATATCTCAAGATCGGCTCAACCCTACTGTATATATAATATACAATTAGGGTTGAGCAATTGGGGATCGGGTAAGATCGGATCCTGATCAGCGATCGAGCAAATTTCACGATCGGCTGGAAAATGATCAGAAATCGGATTTTAAAATCGATCCTGAAATCTCAACCCGATTTAGGACCCATTATTACGTCAGAGCTTGGGCCCCCCCGGTGGCCCAGTCCAACAATGGACCTGAAGGTGATGCTGTGTTTTTCACCCCATAAAATGGCTTGCCAATTGTAATGTAGCAGGTTTGGACTCTCTGTATCAGCTAGATGGTTTACCTTGTCAGGGTGATGCCCTGGTATTCATCCTTTAACCCATATACACGGACTTTACTGCAGGTCACCACTAGGCCTCTACCTCTAGGAGTAGTCCTAATATAGTTGATGGCTTTCCCAGGCATAAGAGTAGTCAAGTATGGACCGAGGTCAGGGCTGGCAGAGTACGTTCACGGCTGGTGGTGCGGACAACAAGTCAGGTCAGGCAGCATAAGTTCAGAGGTCAGGAACAAGCCAGGCTCAGACAAGGTTATCAGAATAGGAATGAGGATGGTTTCCGTCTTCTGCCCTGCGAAACTAGATAGGAGACAGCAACCTGGCGGTCAGGTTTCAGACTCATTCACTTGAATGGGATTGCAGAGGTGACCGTCCGTGTGTGTCTTCTGCTGGTCCACAGGACACAAAGTTGGACATGCAGGAATACGCACACAATAGTAGTAAGGTGGAGGGTGTATGTAACTCACTACTAAGTGAGATATGTGTAATTTACCAACCAGGGTCCACCATAAGGGGCGTAGCAGTACCCCATCCCTAATACTTGTCACTGTTGCAGGGTCTAGTACAGATTTGACCCAGAAGTTACACCTCTGATTTCATAAGGAGACACAAGAAATGATTCTAAATATTGCAGTATTCTCAACTAATGTAAGTAGCCAGATACAGTATCTGTAACCACAAAGGTACTGGAGCGTAACGCATGACAAGTAATATGAGAGTCCGTATCGTCACACTTCAGGAGTACTTCAAATTCTCAGGTCTTCCAAAAAGCAAAAACAAAAAGATGGAGATGAAGAGCCACAAGATGGAAGAAGAGATAGAAGAATAGGGAAGTGAAAAAGTGTGAAAGATCACACCGAGGTCAGGACAGAAGGAAGACGTCAACAAACTGCAAGGAGGGGAACTTGAAATTGAGTCTCTTACAAGTCAATCTGTTACCAGACCCAGCATATCACCCCAGCCCTGCAGATAGATAGGTTACTGCAGAACCAGCATATCACCCCAGCCCTGCAGATAGATAGGTTACAGTCACCAGACCCAGCATATCACCCCAGCCCTGCATATAGATAGGTTACTGTCACCAGACCCAGCATATCACCCCAGCCCTGCAGATAGATAGGTTAGTGTCACCAGACCCAGCATATCACCCCAGCCCTGCAGATAGATAGGTTACTGCAGAACCAGCATATCACCCCAGCCCTGCAGATAGAGAGGTTACTGTCACCAGACCCAGCATATCATCCCAGCCCTGCAGATAGATAGGTTACTGTCACCAGACCCAGCATATCACCCCAGCCCTGCAGATAGATAGGTTAGTGCCACCAGACCCAGCATATCACCCCAGTCCTGCAGATAGATAGGTTAGTGTCACCAGACCCAGCATATCACCCCAGCCCTGCAGATAGATAGGTTAGTGTCACCAGAACCAGCATATCACCCCAGCCCTGCAGATAGATAGGTTACTGTCACCAGACCCAGCATATCACCCCAGCCCTGCAGATAGATAGGTTAGTGCCACCAGACCCAGCATATCACCCCAGTCCTGCAGATAGATAGGTTAGTGTCACCAGAACCAGCATATCACCCCAGCCCTGCAGATAGATAGGTTACTGTCACCAGACCCAGCATATCACCCCAGCCCTGCAGATAGATAGGTTAGTGCCACCAGACCCAGCATATCACCCCAGTCCTGCAGATAGATAGGTTAGTGTCACCAGAACCAGCATATCACCCCAGCCCTGCAGATAGATAGGTTAGTGTCACCAGAACCAGCATATCACCCCAGCCCTGCAGATAGATAGGTTACTGTCACCAAAACCAGCATATCACCCCAGCCCTGCAGATAGATAGGTTATCACCAGACCCAGCATATCACCCCAGCCCTGTAGATAGATAGGTTAGTGTCACCAGAACCACCATATCACCCAGCCCTGCAGATAGATAGGTTACTGTCACCAAAACCAGCATATCACCCCAGCCCTGCAGATAGATAGGTTAGTGTCACCAGACCCAGCATATCACCCCAGCCCTGCAAATAGATAGGTTAGTGTCACCAGACCCAGCATATCACACCAGTCCTGCAGATAGATAGGTTAGTGTCATCAGAACCAGCATATCACCCCAGCCCTGCAGATAGATAGGTTAGTGTCACCAGAACCAGCATATCACCCCAGCCCTGCAGATAGATAGGTTACTGTCACCAGACCCAGCATATCACCCCAGTCCTGCAGATAGATAGGTTAGTGTCATCAGAACCAGCATATCACCCCAGCCCTGCAGATAGATAGGTTAGTGTCACCAGAACCAGAATATCACCCCAGCCCTGCAGATAGATAGGTTACTGTCACCAGACCCAGCATATCACCCCAGCCCTGCAGATAGATAGGTTACTGTCACCAGACCCAGCATATCACCCCAGTCCTGCAGATAGATAGGTTACTGTCACCAGAACCAGCATATCACCCCAGCCCTGCAGATAGATAGGTTACTGTCACCAGAACCAGCATATCAACCCAGTCCTGCAGATAGATAGGTTAGTGTCACCAGAACCAGCATATCACCCCAGCCCTGCAGATAGATAGGTTACTGTCACCAGAACCAGCATATCACCCCAGCCCTGCAGATAGATAGGTTACTGTCACCAGAACCAGTAACAGTAACACTACATTCAAAAAGCCAAAATTGCTATTTTTTTGTTCATCCTTCCTCCTAAAAATAGCTATAAAATAGGAACCAGAACACACAGACTTTGGTACTAATAAAAACTGCATTTCAGTCCACAAAAAAAACAAGCCCTCACATAATTCTGTTGAGAGAAAACTATAAATGTTTTGGATCTTTAAATATAGCTAATTATTTTCTAACGCAAAGTAGTAAAACAGTAACACAATATATATTTGTCTCCTCCCCAGCTGTAACAACCAGCAGAATAGTAGTGTAGTGTTATTTATACTGCAGTCAAAGCTGTAAATACACAAAACCCATAAAACAACAATGGCGGATTTATTGTTCTCTCTCTCTATGTATTAAAATTTGCAGCACGCTATATAAACACCATAAATAATACATCTCACCCCACAAAAAACAAGCCCTGGAAAAAAAAAAAGAAACAAATAAACAATAAATCTTCATCTTTAACATTGTAATTTTTTAAATTCTATTTTCTGTCCCTGATTATGGGGGCGGCCATCTTGCCTGAGCTCCTCCACTGCTCTGTTAACAGCAATAGTCTGCTGGAGTTGGGTCACTGAGGTCTAATGGTAAGTTTTATAGGACATGCCGTGCGCAGGGGTGGCATCTATTGTTATGATGGTCTGTAGAAGTTTCATTTTCTATTGTAAACCTGTCTGCGATACAAATCAAGTGACTGCCTGCTGCAAAGAGAGCCCCTCCAGGATTGGCATCAGTCTATTATTAGGCTTAGTGACCAGAGTGAAAATTGCAGGACGCCTTAATGTGGTATGACCTTCAGAATAAATTCCACATGATTTTTTCTTGTTTTTTTTTTACTATTCTTAATGTTTTAATACAAAAAATTTTAAAAATTGTCACCATATTCTGATACTACTCGTATCTTTTTAATATTTTCGTTTACGGATCTATGTGGGGCTTGGTTTTTGTTGAGTGAGATGTCGTTTTTATTGGTGCCGGTTTAGGGTACATTTTATAATAATTTGGGGGGAGAGGTGACCAAAAAATGTCAATTCTAGCCTGATGTTTTTTTTTTCCTTCTTTTTTATGTGACGGTGCTCATTGCCGTCGGTCGTTTTTGTCTACAATGCCCCTTTGGCTATGAGAAGATTCTCCCTTCTCAGCTCTCACATATGAACCTGTGGTTAAAAAACGGTCCTCGGTGGTTTTCGGCAGGCAGGTGATAGACAGACACTGCGAGGAATTCATCTACTTTGGGCTTTTTCATGTTTTTTGTGTTAGTGTATTGTAGAGGATTTAAAGGGGGTGTTCAGTTTAAAGTCATCCTCATTGTCCGACCAGAGTGCAGAGCGATTAGAAAGTCTGTCCCATCCTTCACTGGATAGACAATTGTTGTGAAGGAGCACGGTGTAATGCTTCATTAAGCCTGTGGTGGCGCTGCACGGAAACCAACAGATTTTCCCACAGATTACAGCAGATCGCTGATAGTCCCATCAGAAGGTTAGTTTGTGATCTGCTTACAAGGACTCTCCTAAGAACCCCTTTGGTTATGGCTTCTGATGAAACAAAATAAGTCTGCACCACCAATATCTGTACCCCAGTCATCTGCACCATCAATAACCATACCCCCAATCTATTTCACCCTCTATCACTGTACCCCTGGTTCTCTGCACCCTCTATAGCTGTATCCCTAGTCCTCTGCACCCTATATAGCTGTATCCCTGTACCCCCTATAGCTGTGCACCCTCTATCACTGTACCCCTGGTCCTCTGCACCCTCTATAGCTGTACCCCTGGTCCTCTGCACCCTCTATAGCTGTACCCCTGGTCCTCTGCACCCTCTATAGCTGTACCCCTGGTCCTCTGCACCCTCTATAGCTGTACCCCTGGTCCTCTGCACTCTCTATAGCTGTACCCCTGGTCCTCTGAACCCTCTATAGCTGTACCCCTGGTCCTCTGCACCCTCTATAACTGTACCCCTGGTCCCTTGCACCCTCTATAGCTGTACCCCTGGTCCTCTGCACCCTCTATAGCTGTACCCCTGGTCCTCTGCACCCTCTATAACTGTACCCCTGGTCCCTTGCACCCTCTATAGCTGTACCCCTGGTCCTCTGCACCCTCTATAGCTGTACCCCTGGTCCTCTGCACTCTCTATAACTGTACCCCTGGTCCCTTGCACCCTCTATAGCTGTACCCCTGGTCCTCTGCACCCTCTACAACTGTATCCCCAGCATTCAGTATATGTGCACTCCCTCTTATAAGAAACAATAACATGTACCATGGTGGCTTTTTCATAGGCTCCTTATAAAGTGATACCACAGGAAGCCACAACGCTGACAACCACAGTCCTTTCACAGAGATAGCCGAAGGGTCTCCTTATGAGAAAATTCTATTCAATGTCAGGCTGAGTCATTATTAATATTCCTATAACTGGCAGTGCCCATACCAGTGCCATTCACAGTGTCCCCATAACTATACTTATGAGCGGAACTGGAACATATGGGGGGAAAGCAAGAACTCCTGGAATTGTAGAACTGGGAAAATATCCTGGAGTATCTGCACTGGGTAAGCACCCTGGCATAACATTGGAAGACCTGGCGGACGCAAAGCCAATCACTCCAACACTGGGCTTGTGCAACCACAGCACAAAAGTGAGTGTTCCCAAGTGGGTCAAGGTAGTCAGGGCTCATTTCTATGTTTACCACCAAAGAAATGTTGTCATGTGTGCAAAAATATGGTAATGTTTTTGTGTGTTTTGGTGGGGCCAAAGTTGCTTAGAGGGTCAGGTCTGGGGTCTGGTTCAAATACGGGTGGCGTGTCCTATGGAAATGAGTGATCATATAATACATGTAGTATGTGTCAAGTCAAGTCAAAAAGGCTTTATTGGCACGACTGAATATACCGTATTTTTCGGACTATAAGACGCACCCAGGTTTTAGAGGAGAAAAATAGGGAAAAAAAATTTGCAGGCAAAAAATGGTAAAATATTTAATATATGGGAGTTGTAGTTTTGGAACAGCTGCAAGGCCACATTGACAGGTGACCCTGCAGCTGTACGGGGATGTATAGGGCGTTTTTTTTGTGGGGCCAGGTGTAGACCGGGCATTTTCAGACACAGGGATACCTAATGTATAAGTTTCACAGTAATGTTATACTTTTATATGTATTCTAGGGAAAGGAGGTGAACTTTTATTTATTTTATTTTTTATTATATTTTTTTTAAGTGTTTTTTTTTTTGTTTTTTTTTTACTATTTTAATATCCCCGGCCAAGGGGGCTTGAACCTGCAATCATTTGATTGCAAGTCCCATAGACGGCAATACAAGTGTATTGCCGTCTATGGGAGATTCTATACATTACTATCGCGGAGGGTCATAGACCAGCCGCGATAGTAATATATATCTATGACAGGCCTCGGAGCCTTCATTAGGCTCCCGGCTGTCATCGGAACAGGTCGGCTCCTGCGGCCTCGCCGTGCAGGAGCCGGCCTGCATCACTAAAGGTATGAGGCCGGGGGGGGAAGCTAACTAACTGTCGGGACCTGCGGAGGAGGAGTGGATTTGCAGCATGGCCGTGCTACTGCCACCGCTGGTTTTCTTCAGCGGCAGGAGCGTGGCAATCTGCAGGCCCCGGCAGCTAAGACAGTCCCCGGCATCTGCTGTAATAGACCGGTGGATGCCGGGGAGTGTCTTAGCTGCCGGGGCCTGCAGTATTGTCACACTCCTGCCGCTGAAGAAAACCAGCGGTGGCAGTAGCGCGGCAATCTGCAGGCCCCGGCAGCTAAGACACTCCCCGGCATCCACCGGTCTATTACAGCAGATGCCGGGGACTGTCTTAGCTGCCGGGGCCTGCAGATTGCCACGCTCCTGCCGCTGAAGAAAACCAGCGGTGGCAGTAGCGCGGCCATGCTGAAAACCCACATTCAGACTATAAGATGCACCCTCATTTTCCTCCGAAATTTTGGGGGAAAAAAGTGCGTCTTATAGTCCGAAAAATACGGTACATTTGGCATGGTGGTTGGGGTAGGGAAGGGGGGGTGGGCGTGGAGTAGGTGGTTTGGAGGTACAGTAGTCCTTGGGGTCTCCTCATTCTTGTTTAGGACATGTGGGTATGGGCGGGTGTAGGGTGGGTGAGTGATTAGGTGGGTGATAAGGAAGTATAATAGTCCTTGGGTGGGTGATTAGGTGGGGCAATAAGGTGGTATAATAGTCCTTGGGTGGGTTAATAGGTGGGGTGATAAGGGGGTATAATAGTCCTTGGGTGGGTTAATAGGTGGGGTGATAAGGGGGTATAATAGTCCTTGGGTGAGTGACTAGGTGGAGTGACAAGGGGGGTATAATAAACCTTGGGTGGGTGATTAGGTGGGGTGATAAGGTGGTATAATAGTCCTTAGGTGGGTGATTAGGTGCGGTGATAAAGGGTGTGGGGAATCGCTCAGGTAGATGCTTGTAGCAGTGCAGGAAACAGGGGCACAGACACTGTATTGCACACAAGTTCAGGCTTTTGCAAAGCCACAGGATAAACAAAACAAAATCCTTCTCAGCTGAGAACCTAACTTATACGTAAGGAAACTTTTCCCTGACTATACAGGGGACTGGCTACTAGTCTCCCACCTTGGCAATAACAATGGGTGGCACAGTACCTGCTTTGGAGGTCCGGTCTGGACAGGTCAGCTCTGTCAGTGTGGTCCCACACTGCTAGTCTTCACACTCAGACTGTTATTAGGGCCTGATTAGTCAGCTGACCTCCCTGGTGTGAGTCTTTACCAAACACCCTTTAGCTGCCTGGCTGGGACATACCTGTCTTCCCAGACCACACTCTTCACTCTCTCACAAGGGGTATAATATTCCTTGGGTGGGTGATTAGGTGGGGTGATAAGGGGATATAATAGTCCTTGGGTGGGCGATTAGATGGGGTGATAAGGGGATATAATAGTCCTTGAGGCATCATCTCCCTTCAGTTGTTGGCAGCTGGACACGTATTGGGCAGCGATCCCCGCAGTGTAGTAGTCAGTCTCATAAAGGTGCTGGACGCAGAACCAGAGGACCTTTCCAGACCTGTAAAAGCATTTTATGAGCTTATTGCAAAAAGGTCAAAAAAATGGAACCACTTGACTTGAGACTTGAGCCGATCTTGACTTTTCAGGATCGATTTTGAAATCCGATTTCTGATCATTTTTCATTCGAACCCGATCTCGATCCCAATTCCGATCCCAATGCAAGTCAATGGGATTTTTTGACTAATCGGAGATCGGATTTTAAAAACAATCCTATTCACTATACAGCATGGAACCTAACAAGTGAACGCTTTAATTGTTAGAATCCACACTGTGTAGTGATTTTTTTTAATCCTCTGGCTACTTAATCCCCCTTCCCGGTGTCCACTTACCTGCAGAGATGGCTGGTCCGGTGCCCGGTGTTCTCGCTCTTCTTCGCCTCACTGCCCCCGCCTCCCAGGTTAGGAGAGTGTGGGCGGGTTAGGAGAGTGTGGGCAGGTACTGGGAGGGGAGACGTCACATCTCCCCGCCCTGTACCTGCCCACACTCTCCTAAGCCACAAGCCCCGCCTTCTTCCTAGCTCTTTAACACGAGGCGAGGCGAAGGGCAGCGAGGCGAAGAAGAACGAGAACACCAGGCACCGGACCAGCCATCTGTGCAGGTAAGTAGCTACTATAGATGTTAGCTAGTCTGCCATTAGAATGAATGGAGGCAGCCGGCACGCAAGGGGATAAGGCTGTGTGCCGGCTGCTTCTATTCATTCCTATGGAACCGCAGCGGAGCCTTCACACTGAGTGTACACTCCGCTCAGAATGAGCATAGCGTATACTCAGTGTGAAGGATAACATTGTTAGCTTTTCCCACAATGTTTGGCCAGTAGCAAAGCATTGTGGGAAATAATCACCGATCTCAATCCCACCTAAAAAGATCATGTTCGGAATTCTGATCGTGATCGTGAAATTTTCTCGATCGCCGATTGTAATTCGATCTTTTCCGAACATGATCGCTCAACCCTACTTGAGACCTTTAGACCAAACTGGAGGGTCTCGACCTGGTGCAAAAGAAAGTGATAACAACGAGTTAGATTGCAAAGGGTAACTGTTCCGCTTTTCACTTCGCACCAGTTTTAACCCATTGTTAGGCTCCAGTCTAAAGCAGCAATTGTATTTTCTATGAATTATCTTTCTACGTTGTCACATAGATGAATAGCAGAGAAAGAGGAAGAAACAGATGGTAATAAATGGACAGGAAACCAGGCGACGATATACGAGAATTGTAGGGATCTGTTTGCCGGGGACGGTAATTGTCGCACTATATTACTGTGTAAGGGAAGTCGTAGGGCGAAGACAACATATAGCCTGTGGTCATTTATACAGATTAGAAATTGGCAAAAAATTGTAAGGTCTTGTGTAGCCAATGGGAAGATGTAGCTCATGGTCTAAGGACCTGTATATCACTCAGTCAACTCATATTGGGGCATTTGGCTGTACCAGAGGGGTCCTAAATGAGCAGCTCTTCATTTAGATGTTCCCACACGGAGATGGACCATGGACCATAGACACAAGGGACTATAGTAGACCATATTGACTTCTATGGGAGTGTGATCTTAGCAGATACAATGTCACATCACCTCTTGTGACTGGTGGATGCTGCACCTTATCTACATATACATGATCGCTGTGATCATCATTGTGCTGTAAGTGAGGTGACTGCTGCAAAGAAATACTGGGAAGTCTCAGCATATTATTTGGCCCAGTGGCCATAATCACAGCTGCAGGAGTTTTAGGGCTAGTTCACACGGGGGCAAGGAGGCGGATTTTGACAGCGGAATAAATCCCCCTCTAATCCAAATGGCCAGATGTAGCAGAGCTTAGGCAGCGCTGTAGCACAGCTGAATACGCTCTCCATACGCAGAGATGTAGATACAACTGAGTATGCTGCGCATATGCAGCGATGTAGAAGAGCCGAGACGCGGGAGCAGGCGGATCATCCACAACAGCAATTAGCTAAATATAAGCGGCTCAGAGCCAACACCAATCTCCATGATAACAGGCGACCAAGAAACCCTGGGTAGTCTAATCCTGCAGTGCGGCCATGTGACCCTACGTCTTGCTAACCTACCACTTCTATACCAGACAGATTGAAGGGAATATGACCGCAGGATCAGACTACGCACAGATTGTTTATAGTCTGTTACCATGGTATAGTAAGCACACCCACAATAAGATATTGTCACGTAATATTGCGTAGCTGCAAAGTTGCGTCACGTTTCATCTCCACGTACTGCAAAAATAAAAGATCATTGTAAAAGTGGACGTTTCCTTTAACTTGCCTTTAACATTTTTTTTTTGTTTTTGCACTTACTTTTGGTGAGAGAAAGAGGAAGGAAGATTGAGCTGAGGAGTTACTGTATATAGACGAATGTAGAAAAAAATGTAAAAAAAAATTAATATCTTTCTTTTAAGGACAGGGCCCGGGACATTAGGGTCCCAGCGACAGCCACTACTGCCGCTATCATTATACTCAGGGGTCTTTTCGGACCCCCGAGTATAATGATAGGCGGACCGGGAGAGGTAAGAAACATAAAAACCACTGTTACTTACCTCTCCACGATCCTGGCAGACTTCAGCCTAGTCATCTGATGTCTCATGACCCCGGCCTGCGTCCCAGGTCATGTGACGTCTGACGTCATTGAAGATGGACTACTTCGGAGGCCGACAGCGTAGGAGACGGGAAATAGACCCGAGAGAGTATAATAATTGTTTATGAGTGTCCAGGAGCCACTATGGGGGATAATATTGTGTGCAGGGGCCACCATGGGGCATAATACTGTGTGCAGGGGCCACTATGGGGGATAATACTGTGTGCAGGGCCACTATGGGGCATAATACTGTGTGCAGGGGCCACTATGGAGGATAATACTGTGTGCAGGGGCCACTATAGGACATAATACTGTGTACAGGGGCCACAATGGGGCATAATACTGTGTGCAGGGGCCACTATGGGGCATAATACTGTGTGCAGGGGCCACTATGGGGGATAATTCTGTGTGCAGGGGCCACTATGGGGGATAATACTGTGTGCAGGGGCCACTATGGGGGATAATACTGTGTGCAGGGGCCACTATGGGGGATAATACTGTGTGCAGGGGCCACTATGGAGGATAATACTGTGTGCAGGGGCCACTATGAGGGATAATACTGTGTGCAGGGGCCACTATGGGACATAATACTGTGTGCAGGGGCCACTATGGGGTATAATACTGTGTGCAGGGGCCACTATGGGACATAATACTGTGTGCAGGGGCCACTATGGGGATAATACTGTGAGCAGGGGCCACTATGGGACATAATACTGTGTGCAGGGGCCACTATGGGGGATAATACTGTGTGCAGGAGCTACTATGGGACATAAAACTGTGTGGAGGGGCCACTATGCGGCATAATACCGTGTGCAGGGGCCACTATGGGGCATAATACTGTGTGCAGGGGCCACTATGGGGGATAATACTGTGTGCAGGGGCCACTATGGGGGATAATACTGTGTGCAGGGGCCACTATGGGGGATAATACTATGTGCAGGGGCCACTATGGGGGATAATACTATGTGCAGGGGCCACTATGGGGGATAATACTGTGTTCAGGGGCCACTATGGGGGATAATACTATGTGCAGGGGCCACTATGGGGCATAATACTGTGTGCAGGGGCCACTATGGGGGATAATACTGTGTGCAGGGGCAACTATGGGACATAATACTGTGTGCAGGGGCCACTATGGGGGATAATACTGTGTGCAGGGACCACTATGGGGGATAATACTGTGTAAAGGGGCCACTATGGGGCATAATAGAGCGCGCAGGAATGCGTAGGAGGGGGTCAGTTGAGGTCTTCGGTGTCGGTCGGGGGGGAATCATGTCAAAAGTTCGCCAGACCACCCCCTTATCCAACTAAAGACCACTTATTTGAGCAATGTCTCAGTGGGAACCTTTCAAAGGACCACACATTGGACATACACTGTTAGACTAACATGGCGGCATCACTGCATACCTCCCAACCATCCCGGATTCAGTGGGACAGTCCCAGATTTAAGGGATTCTTTGCCATGGTATCTCCCAAATTCAACTCATCTGCGTCCAGAGAGGAGGCAGATGAGTTGAATACATGGTGAAGCAGGAGCAAAGCGCAATGTGATGACATCACTCACATCACACCTGCAGCTCTCTCAACACTGCGGGACAGGAGAGCTGAGACAGAGCAGCAGGGGAGTGAGGAGAGGTGAGTATCAGTGTTTTATGTTAAAGTTTGGCAGATGAAGAGGGACATTAAACTGTGGGGGGAGATGGAGAGGGACAATAAACTGGTGGTGCGTATGAGGCAGACATTAAACTGGGGGGCATATTAAGAGGGACATTAAACTGTGGGCATATGAGGGGGACATTAAACTTTGGGGGCAGATGAATAAAGACATTAAACTGGGGGAAGATGGAGGGGGCATTAAACTGGTGGCAACTGGAACGGCTGCATTAAACTGGGAGATAGCTTAATGTCCCTCTCCAGCTGCCCTGACAGTTTAATGGGGGGCAGGGCGATATGAGGGGACCATTAGACTATGGAGCAGTCATAGGGTTTTAATGGGGTTTGCTGACCACTGGGTAGCCATCCCCTGTCCAGTTTCTCGAGGTTGAGGACGGACACCTGGTAGACTGGCACAGGGCAGACACCGGGCACAAGTGTCTAACTAAACAGAAGTTATAACCTAACTATACATGTGGCTTACTATAAGCCACACGAAAAACACAAGCACAAATTGGCCTCATCGGACTCAGAATTACAAGACAGACCCAGTCACTTCCTCTCCTCTCAGGATCTGCCCTGAAGTTCAGGCTCAGCAGGCTTTTATGGCCCAATAATGAGACTCAGGACCCACAACTGGAGCTGAAGCTACTCCAGATATTGTGCAATATAATGCTGATATACCTACTATACAATACTTGGGCTTTTGTAGCCTTATTTGGGGGTTCAGGGTGCCAGTGGTTGGGTGCGGTTTCTCTGGCCAGCGATCATCGGTCTCTATGTCCCAGTTTCGAGGGTCTGCCAACTCGGGGCACATTCCGACAATCACCGTCCACTTTGTAATCACATAGGCCACTGTTGAATTTGGGTAATTCAGTTCATTTGCTATGTCCTTTAAGGATCCACCATTTCTGTGGCACCCGACAATTGTCCCTCGAAATCGGACAACTCTGCACTTTGTGGCATCATGCATGCGACTAATGCCAATGCTGTTTCCTATTTAATGGTGGAAGGCGTTACGTACATCACGACCGCAGATATCTTCATTTGCATGGGGGTCCAAATACTTATTGGTAGACAGTGTATATTAAGGCCATGGCATAAAAACAGAGAATCGCTAATAAGATATAAACACACAGCATGTCATGTGTGCGGGTCCTGGATGGCAGCAGAAGGAGTTTGTGCGGGTCCGTATTGTATATGGCTGTTTGGCACTAGTATACTTGTAACATAGTAGATAAGGTTGGATAAAGACACAAGTCCAGCAAGGCCAACCCACCAAGTTGATCCAGAGCAAGGAAAAAAATACCAAGGCTGATGCCCGCTGCCCCATCACATTCCTCCCCAACTCCAAAGATGGCAAGTGCACTAAGGCCTCGTACACAAGACCTGGGCAAAACTCACTGAAGTAAATGAATAGGTCGGGGGAGGTATGGACGCACAGGGCCAACATCCATACAGTGTTGGCCAAAAGTATTGGCGCCCCTTCAATTCTGTCAGATAATACTCCGTTTCCTCCAGATAATGATTACAAGCATGAACTCTTTGGTAATATCTTCATTTATTTTGCTTGCAATGAAAAAACACAAAAGAGAATGAAAAAAAAAGTCACATCATTGATCATTTTACACAAAACTCCAGAAATGGTCCGGACAGAAGTATTGGCGCCCTCAGCCTAATACTTGGTAGCACAACCTTTAGACACAATAACTGCGCACAACCGCTTCCGCTAACCAGCAATGAGTTTCTTACAAGGCTCTGCTGGAATCTTAGACCATTCTTCTTTGGCAAACTGCTCGCGGTCCCCCCTGAGATGTGAAGGGGGCCTTCTCCAAACTGCCACCAAGAGATCTCTCCTCCCCCACAGGTGTTCTATGGGATTCAGGGCTGGACTCATTGCTGCCACTTTACAAGTCTCCAGGGCTTTCTCTCACCACCATTCTCTAGTGCTGACCTGAAGTGTGTTTTGGGTCCTTGTCCTGCTGGAAGACCCATGACCTCTGAGGGAGACCCAGCTTTCTCACACTGGGCCCTACATGATGCTGCACAATGTGTTGGTCGTCTTCAGACTTCATAATGCCATGCACACGGTCAAGCAGTCCAGTGCCAGAGGCAGCAAAGCAACCCCAAAACATCAGGGAACCTCCGCCATGTCTGACTGTAGGGGGGCGTCTTCTTTTCTTTGAAGGCCTCTTTTTTTCCCTGTAAACTCTATGTTGAGGCCTTTTCCTACTTTTGTCTCCTCTGACCAGAGAACATTCTTCCAGAACGGTTTTGGCTTTCTCAGGTAAGTTTTGGCAAACTCCAGCCTGGCTTTTTTCTGTCTCTGGGTAAGAAGTGGGGTCTTCCTGGGTCTCCTACCATACAGTCCCTTCTCATTCAGACGCTGACACTGGATAGTACGGGGTGACACTGTTGTACCCTCGGACTGCAGGGCAGCTTGAACTTGTTTGGATCTTTAATTGTAGTTCTTTATCCACCATCCGCACAATCTTGCGGTGAAATCTCTCGTCAATTTTTCTTTTCCGTCCACATCTAGGGAGGTTAGCCACAGTGCCATGGGCTTTACACTTCTTGATGACACTGCGCACGGTAGACACGGGAACATTCAGGTCTTTGGAGATGGACTTGTAGCCTTGAGATTGCTCATGCTTCCTCACAATTTTGCTTCACAAGTCCTCAGACAGTTCTTTGGTCTTCTTTCTTTTCTCCATGCTCAATGTGGTCACACAAGGACACAGGACAGAGGTGGAGTCAACTTTAATCCATTTCAACTGGCTGCAAGTGTGATTTAGTTATTGCCATCACCTGTTAGGTGCCTCAGGTAAGTAACAGGTGCTGTTAATTACACAAATTAGAGAAGCATCACATGATTTTTCAAACAGTGCCAATACTTTTGTCCACCCCTTTTTTATGTTTGCTGTGGAATTATATCCAATTTGGCTTTTTGACAATTCTTTGTGTGGTTTTCCATTGAAGACAAATTAAATGAAGATAATAATACCAAAGAATTTGTGATTGCAATCATTTTCTGGAAGAACATGAGTATTATCTGACAGAATTGCAGGGGTGCCAATACTTTTGGCCAACACTGTATGTCATCTGTGCTGTACAACCACTGACTATGGTGTGCATGAGGCCTAGGCTTCTGGATCAACATCCTCTCCGGCTGAACTTGTACAAGTCATCAGACATCACCACATTCTGCGGACGCTCCATGATGTCACCTCTTACTGTACACAGGCCTCACCTATGACTATGGTACAAACCTTGTCTGGGTTACAGTTATTGTGCGGTACTATTTGCACACAGTATGGTTATTATGGCACAGATACTGTACAGTCCCTTTATGTTGTGTATAGTTTATTATATAAGTGGTAGATGGCAGTGTTTTGTGGGTATTGTATGGTGTACTTTTGTTTGGGCACTGTTTCACATTCGTACGTTCACACTTTTTGGGTGTTGTGTCGTGAGATATACAGACATAAGTGTATTTTTAGAGTGTGACTAAGCGATTCAGAGGAGTGTGAAAAGTGTGCTATGACTTCTCAAGCCCTACACTACACTACACTACACTACCCTGTACTACACTACCCTATACTACCCTATACTACACTACACTATACACTACCCTACCCTACACTAAACTACACTACCCTATGCTACACAACACTATCCTATATTATATTACACAACACTACACTACCCTATACTACACTACGCTATACACTACCCTACACAACACTACACTACACTACCCTGCACTACACTACCTTACCCTACACTACACAACACTACACTATACTACACAACACTATACTACACTACCCTGCACTACACTACCTTACCCTACACTACACAACACTACACTACCCTATACTACACTACACTAAACTACACAACACTATCCTATATTATACTACACAACACTACCCTATACTACATTGCACTATACACTACCCTACACTACACAACACTATCCTATATTATACTACACTACACTACCCTGCACTACACTACCGTACCCTACACTACATTACATTATACACTACCCTACCATACTCTACCCTACCCTGGAAACCTACATCTATATATTGGTTATTTCAGCCTGTTGCCATACAGGCCCAAAGCCTGTGCTAGCAGTAACAGGCTATTACTACTACCACAGGCTTTGGGCCTATATGTTACTGCTAGTACAGGCTTTGGGCCTATATGGTAATATCCCAGACCAAGTGACGTCTGACACATTACTATATAGGCCCGAAGCCTGCTAGGATTAACAGTAACAGTGTTTATTATGTTCCCTCACCTCCCCTGGGGCCCTGGGAAGCGGGGGCGACAGTGACCAGGCCCAGGGAGGTTGATAAATAGGCCCCTACCTACTGAGGATACTCCAGCAGGTAGCGGCCTATTATAAAACCAAAAAAAAAATTATTTTACTTACCGACTTCGGCCTTCTCCCGCTGCCGCCTCCTCTTCATCCGGCAGTAAGACATATGCGTCTCAGCGTAGGCGGCGTGATGATGTCACCTGTGCTGAGACGCAGACATCTGAACCAGCGCAGGAGAATGGTCGTTCTCCTGCATTAGTTTAGGCAAAAAAAGTAAAAAAAAAAAAAAATCGCTGGGGCTGTCGCCCCCCTCCGGAGCGCCGCCTGAGGAGGTCGCCTCACCTCGCCTCATTAGATGCGGTCACACTATAGAGCTGTATACTGTAAGAGCGGTCACACTATAGAGCTGTATACTGTAAGAGAGGTCACACTATAGCTGTATACTGTAAGAGCGGTCACACTATAGAGCTGTATACTGTAAGAGCGGTCACACTATAGAGCTGTATACTGTAAGAGAGGTCACACTATAGCTGTATACTGTAAGAGCGGTCACACTATAGAGCTGTATACTGTAAGAGCGGTCACACTATATACTGTATACTGTAAGAGCAGTCACACTATAGAGCTGTATACTGTAAGACCGGTCAAACTATAGAGCTGTATACTGTAAGAGCAGTCACACTATAGAGCTGTATACTGTAAGAGCGGCCACACTATATACTGTAAGAGCGGTCACACTATATACTGTATACTGTAAGAGCGGCCACACTATATACTGTATACTGTAAGAGCGACCACACTAAAAGGTTTCCCAGGAACAGTCTCTATTGTCTCCAATGTTACCCTGATTATTAATCTATATTTTCATTTTGTGTTTTCTTAGGTAATAAAGTCGTAGTCAGCGAAAAGAAATCCTCCGCCCTGTCCTCGGCCTTACCACCGCCACCACCGCAAGTAAAATCCCCGTCAGGAGTTCCAGCGATTCCCAGCTTACCGCCCAGGAACGTCAGGTACCCCCTACTTATTACATGGACAGGATGTTGGGGTGCAGCTAGGATTTCCGTCACCTGGTTGTACATGATCTGCCCATGATAGCCACGGTTGCCCAGTGTTTGTGAATTCACCTATACTGTGTGTATATAAATATATATGTATTAAGCTCAGTTATGAATTTAGGAAGTGCTATTATTAGGGTCACAATCACATATAAGATCAAGCTGCAACCTCAGGATGAAGCAACATCTGCAGAAAAGAGGAATCTAAGAGCAGGACAGCTGGTGCCGGGCTCGGCCGGGCATCTGTGGCCCCTGAACGTCTTATGCTAAAGCTAATAACATCATAGGAGGAAATGACTATTTATATACCAGCAGTGTAAAGGGATATCCCCATTATATGAAGTGATGGCCTACATGCTAGGCTCCTGACTGGCAAGGATCTGACCTCTGGGTCCCTGGCTATTACTCGATGAGATCTGACCTCTGGGTCCCTGGCTATTGCTCGATGAGATCTGACCTCTGGGTCCCTGGTTATTGCTCAATGAGATCTGACCTCTGGTTCCCTGGCTATTGTTCGATGAGATCTGACCTCTGGGTCCCTGGCTATTACTCGATGAGGGCAGCGGAGCCTTTGCTTTGCATTTCTTGTTCTCCATCAAGCCCAGACCACCATGATAACTTCTAATAACAAGTTTACAAACAAGACATTTTTGGCCCTTTACTTCTGCAGGGATCCCCATCTTTTAACACAGGGAATAAAAATTCAGATCCCAGACTACAGCCAGACCTACAGTACAGTGACTTGTGGTGTGGACCAAAGAGTAGAGTAGCACTCGGAGCCTACTGCAACACCTGTGGATAGATCATCAACTTGGGGCCAGAAAACACCTTAAGGCTGGGGCCCCACATGGCGAACAAATCGTGACGTTTTACAGTCAGGGCAAAGTCGAATCCCATGCCCACTTTGCGGTAAAAACCATGCTGCGGACACGCCGCGATTTCCAAAACCATCTTGTTTTTGGAAATCGCAGCATGTCATTTATACCTGCGTTAACGCTGGCGGTTTCCCTATAGGTAATATTGAAGCAGTGTAATGATTATGAATTATTTCTTATTACTCCACAGAAGCACAAATGAAGATTACAGGAATGAGGACGGTAAGTACAATAAGGGATATATGTATGTGCTCTCTGCTCATACGGGATATCTGTCCTCCTAAGTAATGCTGGCCAAATATGATGGTGTATCTGCTCAGTAGGCTCAGTTTCCCTGAAGAGCTATGGGAGGGACAGTGAAACATTGCGTTATATTTACTGCAATGACTAGGCATAGTATAGAATAGACTATAGAATAGTATTTGAGGATGGCAGCAATGTACAGTATCTCTGTCTTATATAGGGCAGGATCGGCCGTCCTATCTGACAGACGACTTGTATTGGCTTTCTAAGACTCGACAAAACCCAAGAAACCAAATATATTTAACCCTAAAATAGTTTTAGTTCAAAGTTAATAGAGAAGGAGCCTCAGTCAGTAATTTAATGTATATCACTTTATATGACCATAAAACCTCTACATCACAGTCATATAACAATGATCGTTCTTAACATAACATCACTATCACATCCTTTATGCTGGTATTTGTGCTTTATGTTACAGGAGGATTCGTCGATGATATAGTAAGTATTACTGCCGAGGAGAAAACTCTGTTATGTTTTTTGGATATAGGATCCTATTCAATAAGAGGCTGTACAGCATTAGGAAAACAAAGATGTCACTATTGTCTTTTCTATGCAAGTTAACACTTTGGAGCAATGGAAGTCCCTTGTTGCTCCAAAACAAAAACATATATATTTGCAATATCTCAACAATGAGGGCAGCGATTCACAGAAGGAAAACGTGTTTTGATGCAGATGACACTAACCTATCTATCTGCAGGGCTGGGGTGATATGCTGGTTCTGGTGACAGTAACCTATCTATCTGCAGGGCTGGGGTGATATACTGGGTCTGGTGACGGTAACCTATCTATCTGCAGGGCTGGGGTGATATGCTGGGTCTGGTGACACTAACCTATCTATCTGCAGGGCTGGGGTGATATGCTGGTTCTGGTGACACTAACCTATCTATCTAAAGGCTGGGGTGATATGCTGGGTCTGGTGACAGTAACCTATCTATCTGCAGGGCTGGGGTGATATGCTGGTTCTGGTGACACTAACCTATCTATCTGCAGGGCGGGGGTGATATGCTGGTTCTGGTGACAGTAACCTATCTATCTGCAGGGCGGGGGTGATATGCTGGTTCTGGTGACAGTAACCTATCTATCTGCAGGACTGGGGTGATATGCTGGTTCTGGTGACACTAATCTATCTGCAGGGCTGGGGTGATATGCTGGTTCTGGTGACAGTAACCTATCTATCTGCAGGGCTGGGGTGATATGCTGGTTCTGGTGACACTAACCTATCTATCTGCAGGGCTGGGGTGATATGCTGGGTCTGGTGGCACTAACCTATCTATCTGCAGGGCTGGGGTGATATGCTGGTTCTGGTGACACTAACCTATCTATCTGCAGGACTGGGGTGATATGCTGGTTCTGGTGACTGTAACCTATCTATCTGCAGGGCTGGGGTGATATGCTGGTTCTGGTGACTGTAACCTATCTATCTGTAGGGCTGGGGTGATATGCTGGTTCTGGTGACAGTAACCTATCTATCTGCAGGGCTGGGGTGATATGCTGGTTCTGGTGACAGTAACCTATCTATCTGCAGGGCTGGGGTGATATGCTGAGTCTGGTGACACTAACCTATCTATCTGCAGGGCTGGGGTGATATGCTGGGTCTGGTGACACTAACCTATCTATCTGCAGGGCTGGGGTGATATGCTGGTTCTGGTGACTGTAACCTATCTATCTGCAGGGCTGGGGTGATATGCTGGTTCTGGTGACTGTAACCTATCTATCTGCAGGGCTGGGGTGATATGCTGGTTCTGGTGACAGTAACCTATCTATCTGCAGGGCTGGGGTGATATGCTGGTTCTGGTGACAGTAACCTATCTATCTGCAGGGCTGGGGTGATATGCTGAGTCTGGTGACAGTAACCTATCTATCTGCAGGGCTGGGGTGATATGCTGAGTCTGGTGACAACTAACCTATCTATCTGCAGGGCTGGGGTGATATGCTGGGTCTGGTGACACTAACCTATCTATCTGCAGGGCTGGGGTGATATGATGGGTCTGGTGACAGTAACCTATCTGCAGGGCTGGGGTGATATGCTGGTTCTGGTGACACTAACCTATCTATCTGCAGGACTGGGGTGATATGCTGGTTCTGGTGACACTAACCTATCTATCTGCAGGGCTGGGGTGATATGCTGAGTCTGGTGACAGTAACCTATCTATCTGCAGGGCTGGGGTGATATGCTGAGTCTGGTGACAGTAACCTATCTATCTGCAGGGCTGGGGTGATATGCTGGGTCTGGTGACACTAACCTATCTATCTGCAGGGCTGGGGTGATATGCTGGTTCTGGTGACAGTAACCTATCTATCTGCAGGACTGGGGTGATATGCTGGTTCTGGTGACACTAACCTATCTATCTGCAGGGCTGGGGTGATATGCTGGTTCTGGTGACACTAACCTATCTATCTGCAGGCTGGGGTGATATGCTGGGTCTGGTGACAGTAACCTATCTATCTGCAGGGCTGGGGTGATATGCTGGTTCTGGTGACACTAACCTATCTATCTGCAGGGCTGGGGTGATATACTGGTTCTGGTGACAGTAACCTATCTATCTGCAGGGCTGGGGTGATATGCTGGTTCTGGTGACACTAACCTATCTATCTGCAGGGCGGGGGTGATATGCTGGTTCTGGTGACAGTAACCTATCTATCTGCAGGGCTGGGGTGATATGCTGGTTCTGGTGACACTAACCTATCTGCAGGACTGGGGTGATATGCTGGTTCTGGTGACTGTAACCTATCTATCTGCAGGGCTGGGGTGATATGCTGGTTCTGGTGACAGTAACCTATCTATCAGCAGGACTGGGGTGATATGCTGGTTCTGGTGACAGTAACCTATCTATCTGCAGGGCTGGGGTGATATGCTGGTTCTGGTGACACTAACCTATCTATCTGCAGGGCGGGGGTGATATGCTGGTTCTGGTGACAGTAACCTATCTGCAGGGCTGGGGTGATATGCTGGTTCTGGTGACACTAACCTATCTATCTGCAGGGCTGGGGTGATATACTGGTTCTGGTGACAGTAACCTATCTATCTGCAGGGCTGGGGTGATATGCTGGTTCTGGTGACAGTAACATGTCTATCTGCAGGGCTGGGGTGATATGCTGGTTCTGGTGACAGTAACCTATCTATCTGCAGGGCTGGGGTGATATGCTGGTTCTGGTGACTGTAACCTATCTATCTGCAGGGCTGGGGTGATATGCTGGTTCTGGTGACAGTAACCTATCTATCTGCAGGGCTGGGGTGATATGCTGGTTCTGGTGACAGTAACCTATCTATCTGCAGGGCTGGGGTGATATACTGGTACTGGTGACAGTAACCTATCTATCTGCAGGGCTGGGGTGATATACTGGGGTCTGGTGACAGTAACCTATCTATCTGCAGGACTGGGGTGATATGCTGGGTCTGGTAATAACCTATCTATCTGCAGGGCTGGGGTGATATGCTGGATCTGGTGACACTATATATATATTCCACTCCATACACTATTACACGTCATTGATATAAGGACACTTTGCAGATCTGTAGGGCAATATCCCAGACTACTATATGAAGAGACAAAGCTTCAGCTCCAGCGATGTCGCTCGTAGACTCTGACGAGATCCTCCTGTCATTGTAGAGACAGATACACATATACAAGACAGTGACATGTATATAGCTAACTGACATGTATATAACCGGGACATGAAGACCAAGGATGACAGGACACAGAACCAGTACAAGGACATGTGATGACAGCGCTACTGCCACGGCGGCTGCTACTGCCGACTGAATCGTGTCAGAGAAGACGGAGACTGACACTGAACTACAAGGATGGGCAGCATGTCCGTCCCCAAAGATGACGGGCTCACCAACAAATATAAACTATACTCTTTATTCTAGCTAAATATCCTATTCAGAAAGTATATCTGTGTCTAGGAAAGCTGGGTTCCACCCAATATGACCATTAGGGGTGTAGTATCTCTATAGGGCAGGGGTTAACAAGGACTTTTCTATTTAATACCCCTGGTGCCTAAAGGGGTATTATCAACATTACTGGTGGTCTAGGGCGGTGTAAGGGTAAATATAAGCATCTCTGGTGGCCTAGGACAGGGAGGTGTTACTGCTAATATCCCTGGTGGTCTAGGGCTATGATAAGATTGCAACTTTGTCCCATTCAAGTGAACATCCGCTACTACTTATATGTCATGTGGATGTACCGAAGAGGCCACAGCACATATGGAAGCAATAATGGCAGCCACATTGATTGTCGCACAACTTTCCTAGAGAGAAATATACGTAAAAAGTGGCCGATTAGAATATTTAACAAGGCAACAAAAACTCAAGGACATTGGACAATCATTTCTGATAAGCTGATGACATGGTGAATCTAATGATCAGCTGTAATCGGTGGGAGGATTCCCTACAGCACCCCCACAGGAAAAATGAAGCATTACACAGTAGAATGACCTGCCCATGTATATGGACAATCTAGGTCCTCCAGGAAGAGGGACACTCTTTGTAGATGCTCAACATGTCTAATAGAGGAGAATCCTGAAGAAGGTCGCCATTGCCCCACAAGTTTCCTACAGTTTATGTGGCCCTGTAAGACGTGTTTTACTAATATTAATTGTTCTTTTTAAGAGTGAAGAAAGCGATGAAGAATGCTATGAAGGAATCGATGAGCATAGGTAAGCACGTGGCAAAACTTTCAGTTAGGGTTGGGCGATCGGGATCGGGAAAGATCAGATCCCGATCGGCGATCGAGCAAATTTCACGATCGTGATCGGCTGGAAAATGATCGGAAATCTGATTTTAAAAACGATCCTGAAATCTCAAGATTGACTCAATCCTAAAAGTGACTTTTCCCATAGAGCAGCATTGACTAGGGTTGAGCGATCGGGAAAGATCGGATCCTGATCGGCGATCGAGCAAATTTCACGATCGGGATCGGCTGGAAAATGATCAGAAATCGAATTTTAAAAACGATCCTGAAATTTCAAGATCGACTCAATCCTAAAAGTGACTTTTCCCATAGAGAAACATTGACTAGGGTTGAGTAATCGGGAAAGATCGTATCCCGATTGGCGATCGAGCAAATTTCACGATCGCGATGGAAAATGATCGAAAATCTGATTTTAAAAACGATCCTGTAATCTCAAGATCGGCTCAACCCTATTCCTAGTTCACAATGTTGAGGTGATCTGGTTCCTTTAGGACCTATCAGCTCCTGACGTTTCTGGCCCCTGTATACCCAGTGCTCATTGATCAGGAATCCAGGTACAGCACAAACCGTCCGTGACTACTCTATGGAGAGTCCAGCTGTCACTGACAGCGTCTCCTCGCCTCTTCAGTTGCACAGTCTTGTAACTCTGCCTTTGCTACATACTATATATACATGAAAGGCAGTAATAACACAGCAGGATACAACAAGCTCCCTCTAGTGGCGGCAGAATCCAACCACAAATTAGATCTATCTAGAATGACTACATTATCAATGACCATAGTATGACAGCATACTAGAGGGGTTATAGGGGCAATCCTCCTGGTTACACATCTACCCTTATGTGAGCTTTTCCTTCCAGTGTTCAGTACAAGAGAGAGCAAGAAGAGAAGAAAGAGAAAAAGAGGAAGAAAGAGCTGGAGCAAGCTAAGAAGGAGCAAAAGGAGAAGGAAAAGAAGGAGCAGGAGATAAGAAAACGGTTCAGGGTAAGGTCTTACCACCCCCCTGTATAGAATATATAGAATGGTCACATGTAAAGTGACGGACGCCATTTTTTTAGTTTCTAAACCTAGGCTAATAAAGCAGTATAAAAAATAAAGCAGACAATATTTTACCCCAAGACTTGGAGACCCCTCCCCATTATAATATGGCTCCCGAATCTTCCTGCAGTTAACACAGAAGATAGAAGTCATCCATCAGGCCAAGGCCAACACCGACTATAAAGGCGGCAAAAATGAACTCAGCTTCAAACACGGAGATGAGATTGAAATCATACGAGTTACCGATAATCCCGAGGGAAAATGGCTCGGCCGGATGAAAGGAAATTGTGAGTATTAGTCAGAGCGGTGACAATCCTCCAAGTGGAGGCCAAATCTTAGGGCTGAGGGCAGGTCAAAAAGACAGCAAAGGCTGGAAATGGCAGCCCGGTGGTTCAGTGGTTGGCCCTGTTTGTGCCTCAGTGGTTGGCCCTGTTAGTGGCTCAGTGGTTGGCCCGATTGGTGGCTTAGTGGTTGGCGGCTCAGTGGTTGGCCCTATTGTTGGCTCAGTGGTTGGCCCTATTGGTGGCTTAGTGGTTGGCGGCTCAGTGGTTGCCAGTATTGTTGGCTCAGTGGTTGGCCCTATTAGTGGCTTAGCAGTTGGCCCTGTTGGTAGCTCAGTGATTGGCCCTATTGGTGGCTTAGTGATTAGCGGCTCAGTGGCTGGTACTATTGTTGGCTCACTGGTCGGCCCTATTGGTGGCTTAGTGGTTGGCGGCTCAGTGGTTGGCACTATTGTTGGCTCAGTGGTTAGCCCTATTGGTGGCTTAGTGGTTGGCCCTGTTGGTAGCTCAGTGGTTAGCCCTGTTGGTGGCTTAGTGGTTGGCGGCTCAGTGGCTGGTACTATTGATGATTCAGTGGTTGCCCCTGTAAGTGGCTCAGTGGTTGACCCTGTTGGTAGCTCAGTGGTTGGCCCTATTGGTGGCTTAGTGGTTGGCAGCTCAGTGGTTGGCACTATTGATGACTCAGTTGTTGGCCCTGTTGGTGGCTCAGTGGTTGGCCATGTTGACGGCTCAGTGGTTGGCACTATTGGCAGCTCAGTGGTTGACCCTGTTGGTGGCTCAGTGGTTGACACTGTTGCCTTGAAGTCCTATGTGCAAATCCAGTCAAGAACAACATCTACATTGAGTTTGCATGTTCTCCCCGTGTTTGTATGGGTCTTCTCTCTCAATAGATGTAGATTGTGAGCCCTTTATGGGACATTAATTGACAATGTCTGTACAGTGCTGTGGAATATGATGGCACTATATAAATAAATAAAATAAAGGTAAACTGTCGCCGGGTTTGGGACCTAAACCAGCAGCTTGTCGCTGTGGACTTGTCCTAGGCAAATTACAACTGAACGATACAATGTACAGGACTAAGGTCACCATGTTCGGGGCCCTAAACCCCAACAACATAAGGATATTCTGCAGGTTTAGGGGCCCCAAACCCGATGACAAGTTTCCTTTATGTTGCTCCATCAAAAAGTTAGAAGTAGGCATCTCTCTTCTCTCCAAGTATTACCTCTGTCACTTTCATCCTCTATTAGAGGATAATCATACTCATTAGGGAGAGTGTGCACCTACACAGGCGTACGCAGAATGCTCCGCTAGGGATTCTGGGTAAACAATATGCAAATCTGTTCTCCAGGATGTAATTAGGAGAAGAGCGCCTCTCTATGCTGCCCTCTAGGGGCAGCCCCCTTAACATCATGCATGACTCGTTTAGTGAGCCTAATAACATAATGCAGGGATTATTGCCAAACTAGTATTTATATTCCAAAAGGAACAGATTCCCAGCTATGGACAGCGAAGCAGAAATGACTTGTAAGTCTCCGTACGCCTGTGTAGGTGCACACTCTCCCTAATGTGTATGATTATCCCCTGATCCTGGTCTATAGTCTCTCACTCTGCCAAACTAGTATCCCTACGCTATGCTGAGGAGATCCAGCGCTGTCCATAGCTGGGAATCTGCTCCTTTTGGAATATAAATACTAGTTTGGCAATAATCCCCGCATTATGTTATTGGGCTCAATAAACGAGTCATGCATGATGTTAAAGGGGCTGCCCCTAGAGGGCAGCAAACAGAGGCATTGTTCTCCTAATTACATCCTGGAGAATAGATTTGCTCCTTCCTCCCTTCCTTCCTCCTTTCCTCCCTTCCTTCCTCCCTTCCTTCCTTCCTTCCTTCCTTCCTCCCTTCCTTCCTTCCTCCTTTCCTTCCTTCCTTCCTCCTTTCCTTCCTTCCTTCCTCCTTTCCTTCCTTCCTCCTTTCCTTCCCTCTTTCCTTCCTTCCTCCCTTCCTTCCTTCCTCTTTTCCTCCCTTCCTTCCTCCTTTCCTTCCTCCCTTCCTTCCTCCTTTCCTTCCTTCCTTCCTTCCTCCCTTCCTTCCTCCTTTCCTTCCTTCCTTCCTCCCTTCCTTCCTCCTTTCCTTCCTCCCTTCCTTCCTCCTTTCCTTCCTTCCTTCCTTCCTTCCTCCCTTCCTTCCTCCTTTCCTTCCTTCCTTCCTCCTTTCCTTCCTTCCTTCCATCCTTCCTTCCTTCCTTCCTTCCTCCCTTCCTTCCTCCTTTCCTTCCTTCCTTCCTTCCTTCCTTCCTTCCTCCTTTCCTTCCTCCTTTCCTTCCTCCCTTCCTTCCTCCTTTCCTTCCTTCCTTCCTTCCTTCCTTCTTTCCTTCCTTCCTCCATCCCTTCCTTCCTTCCACCTTTCCTTCCTTCCTCCCTTCCTTCCTTCTTTCCTTCCTCCCTTCCTTCCTCCTTCCTTCCTCCCTTCCTCCTTTCCTTCCTTCCTTCCTCCCTTCCTTCCACCTTTCCTTCCTTCTTTCCTTCCTCCTTTCCTTCCTTCCTTCCTTCCTTCCTTCCTTCCTCCTTTCCTTCCTCCTTTCCTTCCTCCTTTCCTTCCTTCCTTCCTCCCTCCCTTCCTTCCTTCCTTCCTTTCTTATTTCCCTCTCACATATTCCATAGTAGACATCCGACCTCCACTTGTGACTTCTCGTACAGTCAGTGATCCATTGAGAAAAAAATGGCCAAAAAAGTGATATCCCCCTCTTATCCTATGTTTGTATCAAATGTTCTCTCTTTCAGATGGATATATAAAGACAGCGATGGTGAAAGTAGATTATGACTCGCTACCGAGGAGGAACCCGACAACTCACACTGCTGTGAAAGTAGAGAATGACCAAGATATCTATGATGACGTTGGGGAGCAGGACTCCATCAGCAAGTAGGGGACACTTTTATCTTATCTTCCTTTAAGAATGAATCTGTTTTAGAAAGTTTTTGTTGACGAGTAGAAACCGTCCTAGTACTTGCTCACGTCATTGTTATGGAATTGCTAGGACAGCAATTCCCCAGTAGCTGCTGGATACCCTGGAGGAAGGGGCACAAGAGACAGTGAGGCCTAAGCTGAAGCCCCCCACTGTCCCTTCCAGGCCCTATCCTATGTAATAGTCGGCAACTTGGAGACGATCCCTTCCTATATATGTGATACCAAAACGCAGACAAGACGAACAACAACAAGGGGAGGTCAGCTAGCCAGGGTTCGGTAACAGTTGAGCGATGCAGTGCCAAATCAGAGTCCAAAGAATAGTCAGTAGGGAAGCCAGAGGTCAAGGATGAGAATACAAGTAAATAAACAGCAAGGGAAGCCAGCAAGCACAAGGCAATAACAGGCACCAGTGTGAATGTGAGCAAAGACTAAATAGGGAGGAAGAACCCACCCAGAACCTGATAAGAAGGCAGGCTGTCAATCACAGGGCAAGGCAAAAATTAACCACTTAATGGACAGAGGCAACAAGGGCAGAAGACGGGTGTGGTGCAAATTCAATTACAGAACTAGAGCCGTGTTCACACAGTGCAACTAAAAACTCTAAGCAAATTATCAAACTGCACACACCTCCTGCACCGCCGCATGCGAGCAGAGGGTGGCGCAGTGACCCGAACAGGCAGAGATGTTACAGTCATCTTCTACTTTTCTTTGACTACAGAAGGAAATCTTTTCTGTCTGTGTCTCCCAGGAGATCAGCCATATCCCCTCCTTCTCTTCCACTATTGGCTGCAGCAGGAGCCTCCCCCCAATAGAATACTTAAGCCCCACCCCTGCTTATCTGCAAATAATGACCTGAAAAACCCATATCTATCTATAGATCTATACAAATGTGTACATATATATATTTGCTACATTATTTTCCCCTTTTTTTTCATTCCAGTCACAGCCTGGGTGCAAATTCACGTAAGTACAACTTTCTATAAGGCCTGGGGACCTTACGACATACTGCATGGCTATAGGTATACGGTATTCAATGCGAGTTCTTGGATGACTACCTGTGTGAGACCAGAGCACATATCATTTATTTCCACAGATTTTCCACCCCCGCCGCCTCCTGATGATGATATCTATGACGGTGTTGATGATAGTCCTCCTGAGAGGTAGGTGGCAGACATCAGGACAATGCAATTAAATGGGTCTCCTTGTTAAACCTGACAGTGTACATGGTGTTATGCTCTCCATGAGACATCTGTGAGAAAGGAAGATCTTAACTATAGGACCCAATAGGCAGGAAGACCACAGTGACCATTAAGAGGACATGTTGCATTGAGACTTGCAGGGCGAGAGCTTCTTTCTCTGACTAAGGGAGTCCAGCAGATAAAAACACTTCGTGCCAGTAGGTTCCACAAGTTGTACAAGGGTTGTCCAGAGCAGTAACTATGCACATAGCCAGTCCTTCTCTCAGCTGGGAAGTGGAGACAATTGTATCCGGTCTACACAATGCTCTGTGAGCTCGACACTGCAGCAGTTGCACAAATCTCTCTACTAGTTCATTGCAATGTGTCAGTGTGGAGTCCAGGCTGTAGAACTCACAGAGCATTGTCTAGACTGGATACAATGTATCAGAGTGGAGTCCGGGCTGTAGAACTCACAGAGCATTGTCTAGACTGGATACAATGTATCAGTGTGGAGTGCAGGCTGTAGAGCTCACAGAGCATTGTCTAGACTGGATACAATGTATCAGTGTGGAGTCCGGGCTGTAGAGCTCACAGAGCATTGTCTACAGTAGACTGGATACAATGTATCAGTGTGGAGTCCGGGCTGTAGAGCTCACAGAGCATAGATAATGCTCTGTGAGCTCAACAGCCTGGACTCCACACTGATACATTGTATCCAATCTAGACAATGCTCTGTGAGCTCAACAGCCTGGACTCCACACTGATACATTGTATCCAGTCTAACACAATGCTCTGTGAGCTCTACAGCCCGGACTCCACTCTGATACACTGTATCCAGTCTAGACAATGCTCTGTGAACTCTACAGCCTGGACTCCACTCTGATACATTGTATCCAGTCTAGACAATGCTCTGTGAACTCTACAGCCTGGACTCCACTCTGATACATTGTATCCAGTCTAGACAATGCTCTCTGAGCTCTACAGCCCGGACTCCACTCTGATACATTGTATCCAGTCTAGACAAGACTGGATACAATGTATCAGCTGAGAGCAGGACTAGCTATGTACAGGGTTACTGTCTCTGAATGGACACAAGAGTCTTCTCAGTCACTGACAGCAAGCAGAGATCTTGTACATGGTATAGAATAGAAGCAGAAAGTCTATTAGAAAGTTAAAGGGATTTTCCAACACTTATATAATGATTAACTACCGTATTTTTCGGACTATAAGACGCACCCAGGTTTTAGAGGAGAAAAATAGGGGAAAAAAAATTTTCTGGCAAAAAATGGTAAAATATTTAATGTATGGGAGTTGTAGTTTTGGAACAGCTGCAAGGCCACATTGACAGTTGACCCTGCAGCTGTACGGGGATGTATAGGGCGGTTTTTTTGTGGGGCCAGGTGTACTTTTTAGTTAACCATTTTGGGAAATGTTTATTGCTTAGATCACCTTTTATTTAATTCAGAGGCAAAACAGAGAGAAAAACCCGGCGGTTTAGCACTTTTGATTTTGACGTTCACTGTACATAAAACTATTAGTAGACCGGGCATTTTCAGACACAGGGATACCTAATGTGTATGTTTCACAGTAATGTTATACTTTTATATGTATTCTAGGGAAAGGAAGTGAACTTTTATTTATTTTATTTTTTTATTATATTTTTTTTTAAGTTTTTTTTTTTTTTTTACTATTTTATTATCCCCCGCCTAGGGGGCTTGAACCTGCAATCATTTGATTGCAAGTCCCATAGACGGCAATACAAGTGTATTGCCGTCTATGGGAGATTCTATACATTACTATCGCGGAGTGTCATAGACCAGCCGCGATAGTAATATATAGCTATGACAGGCCTGGGAGCCTTCATTAGGCTCCCGGCTGTCATCGGAACAGGTCGGCTCCTGCGGCCTCGCCGTGCAGGAGCCGGCCTGCATCACTAAAGGTATGGGGCCGGTGGGGACCGGCCCCGGGGCTAACTAACTGCCGGGACCTGCGGAGGAGGAGCGGATTTACAGTATGGCCGCGCTACTGCCACCGCTGGTTTTCTTCAGCGGCAGGAGCGTGGCAATCTGCAGGCCCCGGCAGCTAAGACAGTCCCCGGCATCTGCTGTAATAGACCGGCGGATGCCGGGGAGTGTCTTAGCTGCCGGGGCCTGCAGATTGTCACGCTCCTGCCGCTGAAGAAAACCAGCGGTGGCAGTAGCGCGGCCATGCTGTAAATCCGCTCCCCCCCACATTCAGACTATAAGACGCACCCTCATTTTCCTCCGAAATTTGG
This sequence comes from Leptodactylus fuscus, assembly GCF_031893055.1. Lineage (NCBI taxonomy): Eukaryota > Metazoa > Chordata > Amphibia > Anura > Leptodactylidae > Leptodactylus > Leptodactylus fuscus. Next base: position 17,389,253 of record NC_134265.1, read on the forward strand.
GGGAAAAAAAGTGCGTCTTATAGTCCGAAAAATACGGTATATTTAGAATAGGTCATCGATATCCTGGACCACCAGAGATCAGCCTGGTTGAATTGGATGGAGCACTTGAGAACGCTGCGGCTTCTTCAACCAGCTGATCAGCAGAGGCCCCAGGCGCTGGAATCCCACCAATTACATACTGATGATCTATCCTAAGGATCTTCCATTATTCCATATAGTAATGATATAAAACTTTATTTATATAAACCATAAAAATACATGAACACAAGGCTGCCAACAGACCAAGAAGCTGACTCTGCGATGTGATAATTCCCAGATATAACTGATGACATATTCAGAGTTCCTTTATTTTTGTCATGACACTTACCTTCTGTTTTCTGACCTGACCGCTCCATCCTACACTGCAAAGCTCGGTACCACAGGAGGAAGAGAAAAGCAGCTCCACGTTGTGGGATATCTTTAGGAAGCGGAGGGGCACTGAGAACAAAAAGAAAAGTGATAAAACTGAGCAAGAAGATTACGAAGAAGCCGAAGGGTCTCAGTAAGAGTATAAAAGCTTCCCATAGAGCAGCTCTGCTAACAGCCAGCGGCCTGACTAATCTCTAGTGTAACCAGCGCCCAATACCAATCAATCCACTATTAATCACGTGCTTACCTATCAGATTAACCCGCCAAACTGATTAATGCAAGCTTCCTATACACTACATGCCTATGTATAGGTTCTGTGTGTTTCATCTATTAGGGTGACTGCCTGCCATACACACACTCCTGGGTTTAAGACCTGGAACAGACCTAATGATAACATTAATAGGAAAAACCTCAAATAGTCATTTGAAATTGTTATGGCTGGAGTAAAGCTGTGTGCACGTGAAGACTAAGTGCCTACGAGCTTCTATTGGCTGATAAGGAACATGTGACTGTGTGTATGGCAGTTGATATACAGTATAAATGAAAGACTTGCAAACTTGCAGGCTTGTATTAGCTAATGCAGGTCATTTTTGGGGAATACTGTATCTCAGGAATGGTACGTTCTAGAGAGATGAGACCTGGTCTAAAACCTTCCTGGATAACTGATGTACCTGTGTGCCAAATATGGTGAAGATCGGTCTAGTCGTTTGGTCGCGCATAGAGAACAGACAGACGGACGGACGGACAAACAGGAACTCATTTTTATATACAGTATATAAACTGTGGTAACTGTAACTTCCATGATAGGGAAATCTGTGGATAGATGATGGGACTATTTTCCATAATAATGTCATATACCAGGGCAGAGGTTAGATACGGGGAAACCACTAGGGTGAGTATATTACACAGCTTTGTTATTTTTTTTACTATTTTTGCACATTTATGTTACTTTGGAAACTGATTGAGAAACCCATTCACTTATTGGATGATATTTTGCACTACAATCCCCCAAATAATACCGTGTGACTCTAGGACTGTGTTGCATCACCTTCACAAACCAATTTTGTAACCTAAGCACAGATCTTCTGTGGATGGGGGCTTGCTCCAATCCGTCTCTCTCTGTAGGACATCCCAGACAGACTGGTTGATGATGAGATCACGGCAATATCTGTGGGGGCCCTATCATCACTTCCAGGACTCCTCCTCCAAAAGACAAAAGTCATACCAAATATTAATGGGATTTACATTTCTCTTTCGTTCATTCCTTTAATTTTGTGAATTCGCAACAATAAATGATTAACCCTTCAATTTCTGACAGCATTCTTAGGGTCCATTCACACGGCGTAAACGCGCGCTCAACTACACGTGTAAAAATAAGACTACCAATGACATTTTTACACGTGTAAAAAACGCGCCAGAACGCCACGCGTTTTTTGATGCGTTTTTTGGCGCGTAAAAAATGTCATTGAAGTCAATGGGAGTCTTATTTTTACACGTGTAGTTTGCCAAAATGAGCGCGTGTTTACTCCGTGTGAATGGACCCTTACTGTGCAGCATTTTTTTCAGGGGACTGGTGGAAGAAAGCATGAGCACAAGGTCAGACTACACAGGGTTTGTTTGTAGTCTGTTAGGGGGAATTCACACAGAGTAACGTGCAGCGTGATGTGGCATGTATATGGCGTGTGAGACTTTGAGCGCCGTATACGCTCCCATTGATTTCAATGGGAGACTGGATCGTATACGCCGCGTTATTTTGCGGCCGTGATTTTGCGGCCGCAATCCCATTGAAATCAATGGGAGCGTATACGGCGCTCAAAGTCTCACATGCCATATACGTGCCACATCACGCGGCGCATTACTCCGTGTGAACTCCCCCTTTACCCTGGAGACAAACGGATCAGTATAGGAACTGTAAATACAAAACAATAGAAGATTTATAATCAAGTTACAAAGTTACTTCATTTTTCAGCAGTAAGGGTTAGTTCACATGTAAATTACGTGCTTAATTTGGTCCGGAAAAAAACACCTCCTAATTAGGAATTTTGCAGCGTTTTCTGGAGCAGTTTTTGGTAAAAAAAAAAAAAAAAAACGCTTCAGAAAACGCCAGGTGGTTTTCCCCTCCCCTAAAGTGAATAGACCGTAAAAAAACGCCGTGATTCGTTCACGTTTTTTTGCAAAAAGAAAAACACGACGCGTTTTTCGCCTCCCATTCACTTCTATTGCTTTTCTCGGGTGGAATCCGCCTGAAGAAAGGTCACGTCGCTTCCTTTTTCTGCTAGCGGTCTCCATAGACCACCATTGTATGGAGGCGGATTTTGAAGCGAAATCCGCTGTCAAAATTCGCCTCATTGCCCCCCCGTGTGAACTAGCCCTCAAAGAAAAATAATCCTTGTGAAGTAGAACCTTAGAATTTAAGAATGTTTCAGTCCTTACTCCACACCAACTTAGCCCTGACCTCTGCGTTTCTACTAACCGTTGCGATGTTTGCCCCACTGTAACACGATTTTTCCACCATTTTGCTTCCTACTTATCTGAAGTGTTTCATGTTCGCGCCTTTTGTTAATAACATGAATATCTGTGTCACGGCTTATATGAGTTTACTGCGGGGTAGATGTCAAAATCTGAAATACCAAGACCTGAATATGCCAAGACTTTAGAGTACAGATATCAAATGTCATAAGGAAACATTGTGAGGGTCTCGCTCCATTCTCTTGTAGGGACACCATTGTACGAATAGGCTCATCCGCTCCCACAATTCCCATAAAAGTGAATGGAGAGGGTTACACATATAGGGGAGGGGGTCCAGGACCCCAGTTCTTAGCATCGGTCTGGATATTCGTGGCCTATTCTATGGGGTCACATACGACCCCCTTAGTTTGTTATCACCCCTTTTTCTTCATTCTTTGGAGCCGTTCTTAGATATGCTAGTATTTCCCATAAGTGACAGCGCTACATGGCAGCGAATACTCCTCGTACGCTGATAGATGGACGCGCTCCCATCCATGTGTCATAATGATATAAGACCAGTGAGGTGTGAGGCAGAGAGCGCCTCCTGTCTGTCATGTCACTAGCTCCAGGTGACAAGATAAGTCCCCTACACATTGCCGTCAGAATCCCCTCCCCCAGTGTGCGGGTGATAAATAATACAGGGAAGTAATAGGAAGATCATTCACATTATTACTGGAGAAATCACATTATATTATAGTAACACAAACCTCTCTCTGTTTACAGGGGAAATACTACCTTTGGTAAGTAACAGTGTGAATGATGTCCAGAAATGTCCAGTGTGAATGGGCCCGAGAGAGAGATAGATAGATAGATAGATAGATAGATAGATAGATAGATAGATAGATAGATAGATAGGAGATAGATAGATATGAGATAGATAGATAGATAGAAGATAGATAGATAGATAGATAGATAGATAGATAGATAGATAGATAGGTGATAGATAGATAGATAGATAGATAGATAGATAGATAGATAGGATTTAGATAGATAGGATTTAGATAGATAGGATTTAGAAAGATAGATAGATAGATAGATAGATAGATAGATAGATAGATAGATAGATAGATAGGAGATAGATAGATAGATAGATAGATAGATAGATAGATAGGAGGGAGATAGATAGATAGATAGATAGATAGATAGATAGGAGGGAGATAGATAGATAGATAGATAGATAGATAGGATTTAGATAGATAGATAGGATTTAGATAGATAGATAGATAGATAGATAGGAGATAGATAGATAGTAGATAGATAGATAGATAGATAGATAGATAGATATGAGATAGATAGATAGATAGATAGATCGATAGGAGATAGATAGATAGATAGATAGATAGATAGATAGGAGATAGATAGATAGATAGATATGAGATAGATAGATAGATAGATAGATAGATAGATAGATAGGAGATAGATAGATAGATAGATAGATAGATAGATAGGATTTAGATAGATAGGATTTAGAAAGATAGATAGATAGATAGATAGATAGATAGATAGATAGATAGGAGATAGATAGATAGATAGATAGATAGATAGATAGGAGGGAGATAGATAGATAGATAGATAGATAGATAGATAGGAGGGAGATAGATAGATAGATAGATAGATAGATAGATAGATAGGATTTAGATAGATAGATAGGATTTAGATAGATAGATAGATAGATAGATAGATAGATAGATAGGAGATAGATAGATAGTAGATAGATAGATAGATAGATAGATATGAGATAGATAGATAGATAGATAGATAGATCGATCGATAGGAGATAGATAGATAGATAGGAGATAGATAGATAGATAGATAGATAGGAGATAGATAGATAGATAGATAGATAGATAGATGATAGATAGATAGATAGATAGATAGGAGATAGATAGATAGATAGATAGATAGATAGATAGATAGATAGATAGATAGGAGATAGATAGATAGATAGATAGATAGATAGATAGGAGATAGATAGATAGATAGATAGATAGATAGATAGGAGATAGATAGATAGATAGATAGGATTTAGATAGATAGATAGGATTTAGATAGATAGATAGGATTTAGATAGATAGATAGATAGATAGATAGATAGATAGATAGGATATAGATAGATAGATAGATAGATAGATAGATAGATAGATAGGAGATAGATAGATAGATAGATAGATAGATAGATAGATAGATAGATAGATAGGAGATAGATAGATAGGAGATAGATAGATGATAGATAGATAGATAGATAGATAGATAGATAGAAGATAGATAGATAGATAGATAGATAGATAGAAGATAGATAGATAGGAGATAGATAGATGATAGATAGATAGATAGATAGATAGATAGATAGATAGATAGATAGGAGATAGATAGATAGATAGATAGATAGGAGATAAATAGATAGATCGATAGGAGATAGATAGATAGATAGATAGATAGATAGATAGGAGATAGATAGATAGATAGATAGATAGATAGATAGATAGATAGATAGGAGATAGATAGATAGGAGATAGATAGATGATAGATAGATAGATAGATAGGAGATAGATAGATAGATAGATAGATAGATAGATAGATAGATAGATAGATAGATAGGAGATAAATAGATAGATCGATAGGAGATAGATAGATAGATAGATAGATAGATAGATAGATAGATAGGAGATAGATAGATAGATAGATAGATAGATAGATAGATAGGAGATAGATAGATAGATAGGAGATAGATAGATAGATAGATAGATAGATAGATAGATAGAAGATAGATAGATAGATAGATAGATAGATAGATAGGAGATAGATAGAGAGATAGATAGATAGATAGATAGATAGGCGATAGATAGAGAGATAGATAGATAGATAGATAGATAGATAGATAGATAGATAGGAGATAGATAGATAGGAGATAGATAGATAGATAGATAGATAGATAGATAGATAGATAGATAGATAGGAGATAGATAGATAGGAGATAGATGATAGATAGATAGATAGGAGATAAATAGATAGATCGATAGGAGATAGATAGATAGATAGATAGATAGATAGATAGATAGATAGGAGATAGATAGATAGATAGATAGATGATAAATAAATAGATAGATCGATAGGAGATAGATAGATGATAGATAGATAGATAGATAGATAGATAGATAGATAGATAGATAGATAGGAGATAGATAGATAGATAGATAGATAGATAGATAGATGATAAATAGATAGATCGATAGGAGATAGATAGATAGATAGATAGATAGATAGATAGATAGGAGATAGATAGATAGATAGATAGATAGATAGATAGATAGATGATAAATAGATAGATCGATAGGAGATAGATAGATAGATAGATAGATAGATAGATAGATAGATAGATAGATAGGAGATAGATAGATAGGAGATAGATAGATAGATAGATAGGAGATAGATAGATAGATAGATAGATAGATAGATAGATAGATAGATAGGAGATAGATAGATAGATAGATAGATAGATAGATAGATAGATAGATAGATAGGAGATAGATAGATAGATAGATAGATAGAAGATAGATAGATAGATAGATAGATAGATAGAAGATAGATAGATAGATAGATAGATAGGAGATAGATAGAGAGATAGATAGATAGATAGATAGATAGGAGATAGATAGAGAGATAGATAGATAGATAGATAGATAGATAGATAGATAGGAGATAGATAGATAGGAGATAGATAGATAGATAGATAGATAGATAGATAGATAGATAGGAGATAGATAGAGAGATAGATAGATAGATAGATAGATAGATAGATAGATAGGAGATAGATGATAGATAGATAGATAGATAGATAGATAGATAGGAGATAAATAGATAGATCGATAGGAGATAGATAGATAGATAGATAGATAGATAGGAGATAGATAGATAGATAGATAGATAGATAGATAGATGATAAATAGATAGATCGATAGGAGATAGATAGATGATAGATAGATAGATAGATAGATAGATAGATAGATAGATAGATAGATAGATAGGAGATAGATAGATAGATAGATAGATAGATAGATAGATAGGAGATAAATAGATAGATCGATAGGAGATAGATAGATAGATAGATAGATAGATAGATAGATAGATAGGAGATAGATAGATAGATAGATAGATAGATGATAAATAGATAGATCGATAGGAGATAGATAGATAGATAGATAGATAGGAGATAGATAGATAGGAGATAGATAGATAGATAGATAGATAGATAGGAGATAGATAGATAGATAGATAGATAGATAGGAGATAGATAGATAGATAGATAGATAGATAGATAGGAGATAGATAGATAGATAGATAGATAGATAGATAGATAGATAGGAGATAAATAGATAGATCGATAGGAGATAGATAGATAGATAGATAGATAGATAGATAGATAGGAGATAGATAGATAGATAGATAGATAGGAGATAGATAGATAGATAGATAGATAGATAGATAGATGATAGATAGATAGATAGATAGATAGATAGATAGGAGATAGATAGATAGATAGATAGATAGATAGATAGATAGGAGGGAGATAGATAGATAGATAGATAGATAGATAGATAGATAGATACATAGGAGATAGATAGATAGATAGATAGATAGATAGGAGATAGATAGATAGATAGATAGATAGGAGATAGATAGATAGATAGATAGATAGATAGATAGATAGATAGATAGATAGATAGGAGATAGATAGATAGATAGATAGATAGATAGGAGATAGATAGATAGATAGATAGATAGATAGACAGATACATAGGAGATAGATAGATAGATAGATAGATAGATAGATAGATGATAGATAGATAGATAGATAGATAGATAGATAGATAGATAGATAGGAGATAGATAGATAGATAGATAGATAGGAGATAGATAGATAGATAGATAGATAGATAGATAGATAGGAGATAGATAGATAGATAGATAGACAGATACATAGGAGATAGATAGATAGATAGATAGATAGATAGGAGATAGATAGATAGATAGATAGGAGATAGATAGATAGATAGATAGATAGATAGGAGATAGATAGATAGATAGATAGATAGATAGATAGATAGATAGGAGATAGATAGATAGATAGATAGATAGATAGGAGATAGATAGATAGATAGATAGATAGATAGATAGATAGATAGATAGGAGATAGATAGATAGATAGATAGATAGATAGGAGATAGATAGATAGATAGATAGATAGATAGATAGATAGGAGATAGATAGATAGATAGATAGATAGATAGATAGGAGATAGATAGATAGATAGATAGATAGATAGGAGATAGATAGATAGATAGATAGATAGGAGATAGATAGATAGATAGATAGATAGATAGATAGATAGATCTTTTATTGCATTGCTCACACCAAATAGATAGTATAATGTGAATAAGTGCATGTAAGCCTTCCTTGTAACACAACATACACAGATGTAGCAGAGCTGAATGTGATCCTACATTGTTTCTATTGTGCACTGACTGACTATTGTGTCTGATTTCTTGCACAGAGAGTGATGTGTATGATGATGTGGACTCCAGTGACTTTCCTCCTCCTCCCATAGAGAGCAGGTAAGCAGCACTGTCTATAAGGTGTCAGTATAAGAGGAGAGCGCCACCTTGAGGAGATGCTGTATAGCGCAGGGGTTCTCAACCTTTCCAAGTGAAGTACTCACTCAGTCAGTGCACTCGCCTTGTTTTGCTATTATTATTATTATTATTATTATTATTATGTATTTTTCAGTTTACCAGTGATCCCAAAACCAGGTAAATCCGCCGACTACAAGACACTGAAAAGACTGGAAAAGGAGGAGAAAGAATTCAGGAAAAAATTCAAGGTATAAGATGAGAGGGGAGCTGCGTATTCTCCTGGCAGGTCAATGCTACTAAATACTCGGCATTTATATATTACTTGGGGCACCGTATACTAGGACCCAAACCCTTTGTATTTTCCTATAGGTGTAGCTCTGTAGGGCTTATTTTTTGCGGGGTGAGATGTATTTTTTATTGCTGTTTTTGCAGAGAGTGAGAAAACAATTATAATTCCGGCTTTGTGTATATTTTTAATCACACTCACCGTGCTGGATAAGCAGTGCAGGATTTTATTCATTTCAATAGGGTGATACCAGTTATGCTGATTGTCGTCTGGTCGGGCCTAATAGGAATCTGTATATTACCCCGCCCACACACAGTGATTGATAGTGAGAGTCCTGATAACCCCGCCCACACACAGTGATTGATAGTGAGAGTCCTGATAACCCCGCCCACACACAGTGATTGATAGTGAGAGTTCTGATTACCCCGCCCACACACAGTGATTGATAGTGAGAGTCCTGATTACCCCGCCCACACACAGTGATTGATAGTGAGAGTCCTGATAACCCCGCCCACACACAGTGATTGACAAGGAGAGTCCTGATTATCCCGCCCACACACAGTGATTGACAGTGAGAGTCCTGATTACCCCGCCCACACACAGTGATTGACAGTGAGAGTCCTGATTATCCCGCCCACACACAGTGATTGACAGTGAGAGTCCTGATAACCCCACCCACACACAGTGATTGACAGTGAGAGTCCTGATTATCCCGCCCACACACAGTGATTGACAGTGAGAGTCCTGATAACCCCGCCCACACACAGTGATTGACAGTGAGAGTCCTGATAACCCCACCCACACACAGTGATTGACAGTGAGAGTCCTGATTATCCCGCCCACACACAGTGATTGACAGTGAGAGTCCTGATAACCCTGCCCACACACAGTGATTGACAGTGAGAGTCCTGATTATCCCGCCCACACACAGTGATTGACAGTGAGAGTCCTGATTACCCCGCCCACACACAGTGATTGACAAGGAGAGTCCTGTTTATCCCGCCCACACACAGTGATTGACAGTGAGAGTCCTGATAACCCCGCCCACACACAGTGATTGACAGTGAGAGTCCTGATTACCCCGCCCACACACAGTGATTGATAGTGAGAGTTCTGATTACCCCGCCCACACACAGTGATTGATAGTGAGAGTCCTGATTACCCCGCCCACACACAGTGATTGATAGTGAGAGTCCTGATAACCCCACCCACACACAGTGATTGACTGTGAGAGTCCTGATTACCCCGCCCACACACAGTGATTGACAGTGAGAGTCCTGATAACCCTGCCCACACACAGTGATTGACAAGAAGAGTCCTGATTACCCCGCCCACACACAGTGATTGACAAGGAGAGTCCTGATTACCCCGCCCACACACAGTGATTGACAGTGAGAGTCCTGATAACCCCGCCCACACACAGTGATTGATAGTGAGAGTTCTGATTACCCCGCCCACACACAGTGATTGATAGTGAGAGTCCTGATTACCCCGCCCACACACAGTGATTGATAGTGAGAGTCCTGATAACCCCACCCACACACAGTGATTGACTGTGAGAGTCCTGATTACCCCGCCCACACACAGTGATTGACAGTGAGAGTCCTGATAACCCTGCCCACACACAGTGATTGACAAGAAGAGTCCTGATTACCCCGCCCACACACAGTGATTGACAAGGAGAGTCCTGATTACCCCGCCCACACACAGTGATTGACAGTGAGAGTCCTGATTACCCCGCCCACACACAGTGATTGACAGTGAGAGTCCTGATTACCCCGCCCACACACAGTGACTGACAGTGAGAGTCCTGATTACCCCGCCCACACACAGTGATTGACAGTGAGAGTCCTGATTACCCCGCCCACACACAGTGATTGACAGTGAGAGTCCTGATTACCCCGCCCACACACAGTGATTGACAGTGAGAGTCCTGATTATCCCGCCCACACACAGTGATTGACAGTGAGAGTCCTGATAACCCCACCCACACACAGTGATTGACAGTGAGAGTCCTGATTATCCCGCCCACACACAGTGATTGACAGTGAGAGTCCTGATAACCCCGCCCACACACAGTGATTGACAGTGAGAGTCCTGATAACCCCACCCACACACAGTGATTGACAGTGAGAGTCCTGATTATCCCGCCCACACACAGTGATTGACAGTGAGAGTCCTGATAACCCCGCCCACACACAGTGATTGACAGTGAGAGTCCTGATTATCCCGCCCACACACAGTGATTGACAGTGAGAGTCCTGATTACCCCGCCCACACACAGTGATTGACAAGGAGAGTCCTGTTTATCCCGCCCACACACAGTGATTGACAGTGAGAGTCCTGATAACCCCGCCCACACACAGTGATTGACAGTGAGAGTCCTGATTACCCCACCCACACACAGTGATTGACTGTGAGAGTCCTGATTACCCCGCCCACACACAGTGATTGACAGTGAGAGTCCTGATAACCCTGCCCACACACAGTGATTGACAAGAAGAGTCCTGATTACCCCGCCCACACACAGTGATTGACAAGGAGAGTCCTGATTACCCCGCCCACACACAGTGATTGACAGTGAGAGTCCTGATTACCCCGCCCACACACAGTGATTGACAGTGAGAGTCCTGATTACCCCACCCACACACAGTGATTGACAAGGAGAGTCCTGATTACCCCGCCCACACACAGTGATTGACAAGGAGAGTCCTGATTACCCCGCCCACACACAGTGATTGACAGTGAGAGTCCTGATAACCCCGCCCACACACAGTGATTGACAAGAAGAGTCCTGATTACCCCACCCACACACAGTAATTGACAAGGAGAGTCCTGATTACCCCGCCCACACACAGTGATTGACAGTGAGAGTCCTGATAACCCCGCCCACACACAGTGATTGACAGTGAGAGTCCTGATTACCCCGCCCACACACAGTGATTGACAAGGAGAGTCCTGATTACCCTGCCCACACACAGTGATTGACAGTGAGAGTCCTGATAACCCCGCCCACACACAGTGATTGACAAGAAGAGTCCTGATTACCCCGCCCACACACAGTGACTGACAGTGAGAGTCCTGATTACCCCGCCCACACACAGTGATTGATAGTGAGGGACCCAAACCCTTTGTATTTTCCTATAGATGTAGCTCTGTAGGGCTTATTTTTTGCGGGGTGAGATGTATTTTTTATTGCTGTTTTTGCAGAGAGTGAGAAAACAATTATAATTCCGGCTTTGTGTATATTTTTAATCACACTCACCGTGCTGGATAAGCAGTGCAGGATTTTATTCATTTCAATAGGGTGATACCAGTTATGCTGATTGTCGTCTGGTCGGGCCTAATAGGAATCTGTATATTACCCCGCCCACACACAGTGATTGATAGTGAGAGTCCTGATAACCCCGCCCACACACAGTGATTGATAGTGAGAGTCCTGATAACCCCGCCCACACACAGTGATTGATAGTGAGAGTCCTGATAACCCCGCCCACACACAGTGATTGACAGTGAGAGTTCTGATTACCCCGCCCACACACAGTGATTGATAGTGAGAGTCCTGATTACCCCGCCCACACACAGTGATTGATAGTGAGAGTCCTGATAACCCCGCCCACACACAGTGATTGATAGTGAGAGTCCTGATAACCCCGCCCACACACAGTGATTGATAGTGAGAGTCCTGATAACCCCGCCCACACATAGTGATTGACAGTGAGAGTCCTGATAACCCCGCCCACACACAGTGATTGACAAGGAGTCCTGATAACCCCGCCCACACACAGTGATTGACAGTGAGAGTCCTGATAACCCCGCCCACACACAGTGATTGACAGTGAGAGTCCTGATAACCCCACCCACACACAGTGATTGACAGTGAGAGTCCTGATTACCCCACCCACACACAGTGATTGACTGTGAGAGTCCTGATTACCCCGCCCACACACAGTGATTGACAGTGAGAGTCCTGATAACCCTGCCCACACACAGTGATTGACAAGAAGAGTCCTGATTACCCCGCCCACACACAGTGATTGACAAGGAGAGTCCTGATTACCCCGCCCACACACAGTGATTGACAGTGAGAGTCCTGATTACCCCGCCCACACACAGTGATTGACAGTGAGAGTCCTGATTACCCCGCCCACACACAGTGACTGACAGTGAGAGTCCTGATTACCCCGCCCACACACAGTGATTGACAGTGAGAGTCCTGATTACCCCGCCCACACACAGTGATTGACAGTGAGAGTCCTGATTACCCCGCCCACACACAGTGATTGACAGTGAGAGTCCTGATTATCCCGCCCACACACAGTGATTGACAGTGAGAGTCCTGATAACCCCACCCACACACAGTGATTGACAGTGAGAGTCCTGATTATCCCGCCCACACACAGTGATTGACAGTGAGAGTCCTAATAACCCCGCCCACACACAGTGATTGACAGTGAGAGTCCTGATAACCCCACCCACACACAGTGATTGACAGTGAGAGTCCTGATTATCCCGCCCACACACAGTGATTGACAGTGAGAGTCCTGATAACCCCGCCCACACACAGTGATTGACAGTGAGAGTCCTGATTATCCCGCCCACACACAGTGATTGACAGTGAGAGTCCTGATTACCCCGCCCACACACAGTGATTGACAAGGAGAGTCCTGTTTATCCCGCCCACACACAGTGATTGACAGTGAGAGTCCTGATAACCCCGCCCACACACAGTGATTGACAGTGAGAGTCCTGATTACCCCACCCACACACAGTGATTGACTGTGAGAGTCCTGATTACCCCGCCCACACACAGTGATTGACAGTGAGAGTCCTGATAACCCTGCCCACACACAGTGATTGACAAGAAGAGTCCTGATTACCCCGCCCACACACAGTGATTGACAAGGAGAGTCCTGATTACCCCGCCCACACACAGTGATTGACAGTGAGAGTCCTGATTACCCCGCCCACACACAGTGATTGACAGTGAGAGTCCTGATTACCCCACCCACACACAGTGATTGACAAGGAGAGTCCTGATTACCCCGCCCACACACAGTGATTGACAAGGAGAGTCCTGATTACCCCGCCCACACACAGTGATTGACAGTGAGAGTCCTGATAACCCCGCCCACACACAGTGATTGACAAGAAGAGTCCTGATTACCCCACCCACACACAGTGATTGACAAGGAGAGTCCTGATTACCCCGCCCACACACAGTGATTGACAGTGAGAGTCCTGATAACCCCGCCCACACACAGTGATTGACAGTGAGAGTCCTGATTACCCCGCCCACACACAGTGATTGACAAGGAGAGTCCTGATTACCCTGCCCACACACAGTGATTGACAGTGAGAGTCCTGATAACCCCGCCCACACACAGTGATTGACAAGAAGAGTCCTGATTACCCCGCCCACACACAGTGACTGACAGTGAGAGTCCTGATTACCCCGCCCACACACAGTGATTGATAGTGAGGGACCCAAACCCTTTGTATTTTCCTATAGATGTAGCTCTGTAGGGCTTATTTTTTGCGGGGTGAGATGTATTTTTTATTGCTGTTTTTGCAGAGAGTGAGAAAACAATTATAATTCCGGCTTTGTGTATATTTTTAATCACACTCACCGTGCTGGATAAGCAGTGCAGGATTTTATTCATTTCAATAGGGTGATACCAGTTATGCTGATTGTCGTCTGGTCGGGCCTAATAGGAATCTGTATATTACCCCGCCCACACACAGTGATTGATAGTGAGAGTCCTGATAACCCCGCCCACACACAGTGATTGATAGTGAGAGTCCTGATAACCCCGCCCACACACAGTGATTGATAGTGAGAGTCCTGATAACCCCGCCCACACACAGTGATTGACAGTGAGAGTTCTGATTACCCCGCCCACACACAGTGATTGATAGTGAGAGTCCTGATTACCCCGCCCACACACAGTGATTGATAGTGAGAGTCCTGATAACCCCGCCCACACACAGTGATTGATAGTGAGAGTCCTGATAACCCCGCCCACACACAGTGATTGATAGTGAGAGTCCTGATAACCCCGCCCACACATAGTGATTGACAGTGAGAGTCCTGATAACCCCGCCCACACACAGTGATTGACAAGGAGTCCTGATAACCCCGCCCACACACAGTGATTGACAGTGAGAGTCCTGATAACCCCGCCCACACACAGTGATTGACAGTGAGAGTCCTGATAACCCCACCCACACACAGTGATTGACAGTGAGAGTCCTGATTATCCCGCCCACACACAGTGATTGACAGTGAGAGTCCTGATAACCCCGCCCACACACAGTGATTGACAAGGAGAGTCCTGATTATCCCGCCCACACACAGTGATTGACAGTGAGAGTCCTGATTATCCCGCCCACACACAGTGATTGACAGTGAGAGTCCTGATTACCCCGCCCACACACAGTGATTGACAAGGAGAGTCCTGATTATCCCGCCCACACACAGTGATTGACAGTGAGAGTCCTGATAACCCCGCCCACACACAGTGATTGACAGTGAGAGTCCTGATTACCCCACCCACACACAGTGATTGACAAGGAGAGTCCTGATTACCCCGCCCACACACAGTGATTGACAGTGAGAGTCCTGATAACCCCGCCCACACACAGTGATTGACAAGAAGAGTCCTGATTATCCCGCCCACACACAGTGATTGACAAGGAGAGTCCTGATTACCCCGCCCACACACAGTGATTGACAGTGAGAGTCCTGATAACCCCGCCCACACACAGTGATTGACAAGAAGAGTCCTGATTACCCCGCCCACACACAGTGATTGACAGTGAGAGTCCTGATAACCCCGCCCACACACAGTGATTGACAGTGAGAGTCCTGATTACCCCGCCCACACACAGTGATTGACAGTGAGAGTCCTGATTACCCCGCCCACACACAGTGATTGACAGTGAGAGTCCTGATAACCCCGCCCACACACAGTGATTGACAAGAAGAGTCCTGATTACCCCACCCACACACAGTGATTGACAGTGAGAGTCCTGATTACCCTGCCCACACACAGTGATTGACAGTGAGAGTCCTGATTACCCCACCCACACACAGTGATTGACAGTGAGAGTCCTGATTACCCTGCCCACACACAGTGATTGACAGTGAGAGTCCTGATTACCCTGCCCACACACAGTGATTGACAAGGAGTCCTGATTACCCCGCCCACACACAGTGATTGACAAGAAGAGTCCTGATTACCCCGCCCACACACAGTGATTGACAGTGAGAGTCCTGATAACCCTGCCCACACACAGTGATTGACAAGAAGAGTCCTGATTACCCCGCCCACACACAGTGACTGACAGTGAGAGTCCTGATTACCCCGCCCACACACAGTGATTGACAGTGAGCGTCCTGATTACCCCACCCACACTCAGTGAGTCCTAATTACCCCGCCCACACACAGTGACTGACAGTGAGAGTCCTGATTACCCCGCCCACACACAGTGACTGACAGTGAGAGTCCTGATTACTCCGCCCACACACAGTGACTGACAGTGAGAGTCCTGATTACCCCGCCCACACACAGTGATTGACAGTGAGAGTCCTGATTACCCCGCCCACACACAGTGACTGACAGTGAGAGTCCTGATTACCCCGCCCACACACAGTGATTGACAGTGAGCGTCCTGATTACCCCACCCACACTCAGTGAGAGTCCTGATTACCCCGCCCACACACAGTGATTGACAGTGAGCATCCTGATTACCCCACCCACACATAGTAATTGACAGTGAGCGTCCTGATTACCCCGCCCACACTCAGTGAGAGTCCTGATTACCCCGCCCACACATAGTAATTGACAGTCCTGATTACCCCGCCCACACTCAGTGAGAGTCCTGATTACCCCGCCCACACATAGTAGTTGACAGTCCTGATTAACCCACCCACACTCAGTGAGAGTCCTGATTACCCCGCCCACACACAGTGAGAGTCCTGATTACCCTGCCCACACATAGTAATTGACAGTCCTGATTACCCCGCCCACACATAGTAATTGACAGTCCTAATTACCCCGCCCACACATAGTAATTGACAGTCCTGATTACCCCGCCCATACACAATGAATGACACCACTTCACAGACGCTATTTATATGTTTGTTATGACGTGACTATATTTGTGTACAGTTTTGCAGCATTATCACCATGACGCCGTCCATTAACCCCTGTATAAGTATATGATTTGTGTTCTCCATACAGTTCACAGGTGACATTCGAGTGTTGTCCTCAGTCCAGGTAGTGACCAACCTGACAGCCAAGAAGTGGGGATCCAAGGACTTACCTCTGAAGCCTGGAGAGACACTGGACGTGATACAACATGCCAATGACAGCACACTGCTATGTAAAAATAGTGAGGGCAAATGTAAGTAAATAGGAACGGCAGGCCCGTGGGTATCACATACTTGGTATCACAGCACTAACCTGGCTGTAGCCCCAACTAGTGGTCCACAGTGAGCACTGCAATGGTTCTGCCACCTAGTGGCTACATATCAAGCTGCATGACACCAGTCTGGGATAGTCAAGGTTGCCATTTTTACTTGCACCACATGTCCAGGTATTATGTGATTGTGAAATGTGTTTATTTCCCCAGATGGATATGTATCGAGAGGAAACATAATCGATAAGTAAGTAATTTATGGGGCGATGAGCTATTGTACCAGATCTCAGTAAATTAGAGAGTCGCCAACTGTCCCCGATTTTGGGTGCTGTCCTGGGCATTGGGAGGCATGTGCCAAGTGGGGTCACTATACTGCGCCTACTGCTCTACAGTGGGGGCCACAAAGGGGCACTGACTATATGGTGTCGGGGGCCACGAGGAGGGTATATTATAATAGTTTGGGGGCATACAAGAGTGTCTTTCTACTATGTCCCCCTTGTGGTCCCCACACAGTAGAATCTCTCCCTTTCGTCCCGCCATACAGTATAATGTCCCCACATAGTAGAACGTTCTCATTTTGCCCCCCTTGTGGCCCCCCACTATCAACTGAGTGGGGGCCAAATGAGAGCATTCTACTATGTGGATGTCAGTATGTCGGCATTATACTGTATGGCGGGGCACAAGGGAGAGATCCTGCTCTGCGGGGGCCACAATGGAGACATACTATAGCATGGGGATCACAAGGGGGAAATTCTGCTGTGTGGGGGTCACAAGGAGGGCACTTTGCTGTGTGGGGGTCACAAGGAGGACACTTTACTGTGTGGGGGTCACAAGGAGGACACTTTGCTGTGTGGGGGTCACAAGGAGGACACTTTGCTGTGTGGGGGTCACAAGGAGGATACTTTGCTGTGTGGGGGCCACAAGGAGGACACTTTGCTGTGTGGGGGTCACATGGAGGACACTTTGCTGTGTGGGGGTCACAAGGAGGACACTTTGCTGTGTGGGGGTCACAAGGAGGACACTTTGCTGTGTGGGGGTCACAAGGAGGACACTTTACTGTGTGGGGGTCACATGGATGACACTTTGCTATGTAGGGGTCACAAGGAGGACACTCCGCTGTGTGGGGGTCACAAGGAGGACACTTTGCTGTGTGGGGGTCACAAGGAGGACACTTTGCTGTGTGGGGGTCACAAGGAGGACACTTTACTGTGGGGGGGTCACATGGACGACACTTTGCTATGTAGGGGTCACAAGGAGGACACTCCGCTGTGTGGGGGTCACAAGGAGGACACTTTGCTATGTAGGGGTCACAAGGAGGACACTCCGCTGTGTGGGGGTCACAAGGAGGACACTCCACTGTGGGAGGACCGCTAAGGGGGTATTATACTGGGTGGGGGCACAGAAAGTCTGGGTGGAATTGGTTGGGTCTCTAGGTGGCATGGTTTCTCAGATGTAATTTTTTTCTTTTTGTTGGGAGGTATGAGTGCGGCATTATATAGCGCCCCATGTAGCCCCACAATAAACCACTATTAACCCCTTAGGAGTCATGGTACATGCCAAAATATATTTTTTAATGCTCTTATCCAGTATATACTGTATATGATGATAAATCCATATGAACCTCTGTATGACTCCATCTATAGGGGGATGCAGAGGTAAAAAGCCCTGGGGGGGAGGTGACCCTTTTACCCAGGAGCCTCACCTATTGGGGGAATGGTTACTTAATGTTATCACTTTTGCAAAAATGGCTCCCACAAGAGCCTCCTTCACCTCTATGGAGAGAGACTGTTATGTGGGGGTCGTGGGAGGGGGGTTTGAACTAAACCGAAATGTTCCATTCATCTGAATGATGATTTGTTGTTCTTTGCAGTGACGGGGATATCTACGATGATATTGGAGAGGGTGCGTATCTCACACATGCATTACTAGATTGCTAGTGCTAAACTGCTGCTCGAATTCTATTCATTCCTAGTTATATTATTCAGTGGCCATTCATGTGACATCACTAGGGCCACATTTTGCACTTATGCCAATGGGCTGCCCTCTGGTTGATGGACTAGTGTATTCAGGTTGCTGTAATATATGGTACTACACGTTATGTTACGTTGACACTGTAGTATAGGTGCGACTATATGGGCCCTTTATTGTACTCTTAGACGTCGGACATATTACTTGGACGATTCTAAAGCTCCAAGTATTTCGTAGCAAAGGCAACTTAGATGTGAATTCAATACTGGACATCGCAGCATCATGTTCACCTGCATGGGAGAGAGCTGCAGTACCATTTATGACCACTACACAATTTAAGGCGTTGTGCCTGTCCCAATGCCTGTTCCTCCATGATCATCAGGGGTCCCGGGAGTATCTAAAAAATCATACCAGATGGTGACCAAATAGAAATGCTACATAATGGTCAAATTATACTCCCATACAATTGACTAAATAGTAATGCTACATTGTGCTGTCACCATTATAAACTGCAAGTACCAGAGCCATACAAATACCACAATATAGTGCTCAAATAGTACCACCATACAGTGCAGAAATAATACTACCATACAGTGATCAAATAGTACCACCATGCAGTGCAGAAATAATACTACCATACAGTGATCAAATAGTACCACCATATAGTGTAGAAATAATACTACCATACAATGATCAAATAGTACCACCATATAGTGTAGAAATAATACTACCATACAATGATCAAATAGTACCACCATACAGTGCAGAAATAATACTACCATACAATGATCAAATAGTACCACCATATAGTGTAGAAATAATACTACCATACAGTGATCAAATAGTACCACCATACAGGGCAGAAATAATACTACCATACAATAATCAAATAGTACCACCATACAGGGCAGAAATAATACTACCATACAGTGATCAAATAGTACCACCCTACAGGGCAGAAATAATACTACCATACAGTGATCAAATAGTACCACCATATAGTGTAGAAATAATACTACCATACAGTGATCAAATAGTACCACCATATAGTGTAGAAATAATACTACCATACAGTGATCAAATAGTACCACCATATAGTGTAGAAATAATACTACCATTGTAGTGATCAAATAGTACCACCATATAGTGTAGAACTAATACTACCGTACAATGGTCAAATAGTACCACCATACACTGCAGAAATAATACTACCGTACAATGATCAAATAGTACCACCATATAGTGTAGAAATAATACTACCATACAACGATCAAATAGTACCACAGTGCAGAAATAATACTATCATACAGTGATCAAATAGTACCACCATAGTGTAGAAATAATACTACCAGACAGCGATCACATAGTACCACCATACAGGGCAGAAATAATACTCCATACAGTGCACATTATACAGTGCAAAAATAATGCCTCTGTAGAGTGAGGAAGTAATACCACCAACATAGTGCTCAACTAATACCACCAGACAGGACAGAAATAATACTACCATGCAGTGAAGAAATAATACCACCAAATAGTGCTCAAATATTACCACCACACAGTGAAGAAATAATACCACCATACAGTGTTTAAATAATATCACCAGTGCAGAAATAATAACATAGAGGGCTCAAGTAATACCATCATGCGGTGTAAAAATAGTACTACCATGCAATATAGAAATAATAGCACCATACAGTGATCAAATAGTACCACAATACAGTGTACAAATGGAACCAGCATACAGTGCAAAAATAATACCACAGTGCATTACTCAAATAATACTACCATAGATTTTAGAAATAATACCACTATACAGTGCTCCAATAAAACCACAATACAGAGTACAAATAGAAACAGCATACATAAATAATACCACTATACCCTGCACAAATAGAACAATCACAAAGTGCAGAATTAATACTACCATACAGTTCAGAATTAATACCCCTATACGGTGCAGAAATACCACCCTAAAGCACGTAAATAGAACCACCATACATGCCCTATATAGTGTACAAATAAATTCAAAATACAGTGCAGAAATAATACCACTATACAGTGCTCACATCGTACTACCATACAGTGGCCACAGCTCCATACAGGATGTGATCTAACAAGCAGCGCCATACAATGTTTACATAATACTGTAATAGTGCTGTGTAATTATTTTGGGTGGACACAAGTCTCTGGTACCATCTATGGTGCTCATTACAGCAGGGGTGACTACAGCGCCATCCCGTGGTGTGGTATGAGCCCATACTATGGTGAAGTATTCAGATCTGCCCTGCCCCCCCCCCCCATATTTATTTTCACCTTTCTATCCACAGACTGCATCTATGACAATGACTGAATCTACCGCAATACGTCTCTTCGACCGCCTTCACATCGACATCCTCTGCTGGTGATAACAACATCCAAGAAAAACTTTGCACAAATCCTCATCTTTATAAAAATAATGTGCTAATGCAACCAACCTTCATCCAAAAAACAGAAGCTGCCGGAATCGGATAGGTCGCTGCGGTCAGTCTGCGGTTTTTTTGTACACAAGAAATGTAAAAAGTTCCTGCCACATCTCGATACTAAAAAGAAAAAAAACATATAAAAATTGTAATATTTTCTAAAAAATACAAAAAAATAAAAAAGATATAAAGTGGAATGATTATATATATTATATTTAAAGGGGATGTCTACTTTATAAAGCTCATTTCCATACATCTCATAAGGGTTAGCATGATCTGGTAGTCACAAAGAGAGTCTTTTGCTCTGGAGGACCCGACACGTCCTTGTATTACATGGACGGCCTATGACAATCAATGAGACCTGTGTAATACTCCATTTCACCTGCGGTGGCACTGCAGGGAGTGCCAGGTTTACGTACAGATCACAGCTGATCGATGGGATCAACATGTTGTATCACAATTTCAATGAGATGTTTTACTGAGATTTACAAACCCTAATATTATCACATCCGTCATCTTCAGCGAAATTTTGTCCTACGCTGAGGCATGATGGGGGTGAAAGGTGAATTCAGACTGCCGCAACGGAAAATGTATGAACTGCTATGTGTGTGTGTGTGTGAATAAACCCTTATGAGCTCAGCACACTGCGATAGGTGCGACCGACCTGGAGTCCTGTGTCACAGCTAAGACGGCACATTGTAACATTGTGATGGCGGCATGTATTGTCAGCTCTGTATCTGCACCTGCTGTATTTATTAATGTTCTGCTCTATGTACAGAAATAAATCTATTGATCTGTCATCGACGTGCTTAGTCTTTTCCTCTTTAAAGTTAAATATACTGCTATATACCATACAGAGCCTGTATATACCTCCATGTCCTGCTGTATCTCATCTTGTATCCAGACTACAGGTGTAACATCTGTGGTAAATGTACTGCTATATACCATACAGAGCCTGTATATACCTCCATGTCCTGCCGTATCTCATCTTGTATCCAGACTACAGGTGTAACATCTGTGGTAAATGTACTGCTATATACCATACAGAGCCTGTATATACCTCCATGTCCTGCCGTATCTCATCTTGTATCCAGACTACAGGTGTAACATCTGTGGTAAATGTACTGCTATATACCATACAGAGCCTGTATATACCTCCATGTCCTGCCGTATCTCATCTTGTATCCAGACTACAGGTGTAACATCTGTGGTAAATGTACTGCTATATACCATACACAGCCTGTATATACCGCCATGTCCTGCCGTATCTCATCTTGTATCCAGACTACAGGTGTAACATCTGTGGTAAATGTACTGCTATATACCATACAGAGCCTGTATATACCTCCATGTCCTGCCGTATCTCATCTTGTATCCAGACTACAGGTGTAACATCTGTGGTAAATGTACTGCTATATACCATACAGAGCCTGTATATACCTCCATATCCTGTCGTATCTCATCTTGTATCCAGACTACAGGTGTAACATCTGTGGTAAATGTACTGCTATATACCATACAGATCCTGTATATACCTCCATGTCCTGCCGTATCTCATCTTGTATCCAGACTACAGGTGTAACATCTGTGGTAAATGTACTGTTATATACCATACAGAGCCTGTATATACCTCCATGTCCTGCCGTATCTCATGTACACACATTGCCGCTTCTCCTGAAAATTCACCTGACAGGTGACAATGTTAGTACACGTTCACACTACCCTTATTAATGTCTGTTGCTCTGATCCATCATAGGATGAGACTTCTGCTGAAAATCTCTGCAATACAAGTGCGCCACTACAACTGCTTACCACTAGAGGGCTCCCTTTACACACATATGATATTAGGAGGCTTCTTTATAATACAGTAACATAATAAACCTCCTCACCTGGGGTGTAAGAAGGATTCTCCAGGGAAGGGGGCGCACTCTTAGGCTAAGTTCACACGAGGGGGGGGGGGGGGTACGGCAGATTTTGGCACCGAGAGTGACGCGGCTCTCGGGTCAAAATCCGCCTGCCATACTGTCGCGGCTTCCAACAGTTGCGGCTTCCCCCTCCGGAGCAGGATCAATGAATGGGCCAACTCCGGAGGTTGCTGCTCCACGAGCCGCGGAAGCCGCCTGAAGAAAGGGCCGCCCGTTTCTTAGTTCCGCGAGCGGCAGCGTGCCTGGCGATCTACATAGACTACCATTGTGAAGGGGCGGATTATGACCTGGAAGACATTCAGGAAGAAAAATGGCTGGCCGCCTGAAATTTCAGAAGAGCGGGCAAATTTCCTTGGCGCAAAAGAGGTTTGATGGACACAACAAGGGGTTCATGTTGCTCTATAGGGGCGCAGTTACCCCATAAATGATTATTCCCCCATCACATGACAGACGCCGCCTTCTACAAATCCCATTGGCTGATAATGGGGTCTGCCATGGTTCCATTGTGGTGTTTGTTACTTAGGGGGCGCTATTCTGCGTGGAGGTCACAAGGAGACACCATGTGTGTGGGTGACAAGAGGGGCGCTATACTGTGATGGGGCAACTAAATACTGTACATGGGAGCATAAAGGGCCATCATACAGCAAGGGGGGCCCACCGAAAAACACACAATTGTGGATGTTTTTTTACTATGGCAGCTTCTAGAAGAAAACATTGTTGTGTGTTTTGCATCACAAAGGGGCCACGGAAGTGGTACTGTGCAGTGTCCATACATATAGGACATGAGAAGTAGTACTGTGCACTGTCCATAAATATAGGACAAGAGAAGTGATACTGTGCAGTGTCCATACATACAGGACATGAGAAGTGATACTGTGCAGTGTCCATACATACAGGACATGAGAAGTGATACTGTGCAGTGTCCATACATACAGGACATGAGAAGTGATACTGTGCAGTGTCCATACATACAGGACATGAGAAGTGGTACTGTGCAGTGTCCATACATATAGGACGTGAGAAGTGATACTGTGCAGTGTCCATACATATAGGACATGAGAAGTGATACTGTGCACTGTCCATAAATATAGGACAAGAGAAGTGATACTGTGCACTATCCATACATATAGGACAAGAGAAGTGATACTGTGCACTATCCATAAATATAGGACAAGAGAAGTGATACTGTGCACTATCCATAAATATACGACGAGAAGTGATACTGTGCACCGGACATTAAACCGTGGGGGTAGCTGGAGAGCAATATAATACTATGGGGACTCCATGAGAAGGACTTTATACTGTAGGGAAACTAAAAGGGGACATAATACTATGGGGACAGCTGTAGGGGGACATTATACTATGGGGCAGCTGTAGGGGGACATTATACTATGGTGGCAGATGTAGGGTAACATTATATTATGGGAGCAGATGTAGGGGGACATTATACTATGGTGGCAGCTGTAGGGGGACATTATACTATGGGGCAGCTGTAGGGGGACATTATACTATGGTGGCAGATGTAGGGGGACATTATACTATGGGGACAGCTGTAGGGTAACATTATACTGTGGGAGCAGATGTAGGGGAACATTATACTATGGGACAGCTGTAGGGGAATATTATACTATGGGGCAGCTGTAGGGGGACATTATACTATGGGGCAGCTGTAGGGTAACATTATACTGTGGGAGCAGATGTAGGGGGACATTATACTGTGGGAGCAGATGTAGGGGAACATTATACTATGGGGCAGCTGTAGGGGAATATTATACTATGGGGCCGCTGTAGGGGGACATTATACTGTGGGAGCAGATGTAGGGGGACATTATACTATGGTGGCAGCTGTAGGGGCACATTATACTGTGGGAGCAGATGTAGGGGGACATTATACTATGGGGACAGCTGTAGGGGGACATTATACTGTGGGAGCAGATGTAGGGGGACATTATACTATGGTGGCAGCTGTAGGAGGACATTATACTGTGGGAGCAGATGTAGGGGGACATTATACTATGGTGGCAGCTGTAGGAGGACATTATACTGTGGGAGCAGATGTAGGGGGACATTATACTATGGTGGCAGCTGTAGGGGCACATTATACTGTGGGGGCACCTGTAGGGGAATATTATACTATGGGGACAGCTGTAGGAGGACATTATACTGTGGGGGCAGCTGTAGGGTAACATTATACTGTGGGGGCAGCTGTAGGGGAATATTATACTGTGGGGGCAGCTGCAGGGGGACATTATACTATGGGGGCAGCTGTAGGGGGACATTATACTGTGGGGGCAGCTGTAGGGGAACATTATACTATGGCGGCAGCTGTAGAGTAACATTATACTGTGGGGGCTGCTATAGGGGAACATTATACTGTGGGGGCAGCTGTAGGGTAACATTATACTATGGGGGCAGCTGGAGGGGGACATTATACCGTAAGGACAAGTGGAGGCTGAACATTACACTATGGGGGCAGCTGTAGGACACTTTATATTGTTAGGGCCACTTGGGGGCGGACATGATACTGTAAGGGACATTATAATGTGGGGTCGTATCATGTCACGGTAATGTAGGGCCGTTATACTATTTCGGGCACAGATAGGATTGGTCACAGTCAGAGGGGTCACTTTGGCGCCCCATGTGGCGCATTTTGTCCCCTTTTCATAGTTCAGAGCTATGCTAAAGCCAAAACCTATCATTGTTATATCAACCAATCACAGCCAAGCTTTCATGTCATAAGAGCCGGAGTCTAAATACAAGATGACTTGTGATTGGCTGATTTGGGCAACAAAGCCAGTTCTTCTAGTGGGCAGTGTTTATACAACTCCCTCACAGATCTGATATAATCAGTACCAATCAGAGTGCAGTTTGTTCAGACCCTGTCAACTTTCTCTCACCCCATTGGTTGGAGAAGACAAGTCAGCGTCCGGACTAAGGGAAAACCTGATCGCTTCCAATTGGTTGAGCTATTCAAGCTGGCAACCAATCAGAGGAAAGTTCATTCATTCTGCCGCACATACAGTCTGACGTCTTCCTATTGGCCAGTGAGGTCATCTTGGCATCCAATCAAAGAGCCTGAGGTGGTCCTTGATTGGTTGCTGGGTGTTCCACCTGTCCGGTTGGGTTCAGTACGGATTTGCCCGGCTCCTTCTCCGCCTCATGGAACGGGCGCACCGGGCGAAGTGCACGACCCGCAAGATCGCCTTCCACAACGTCAGCTCGGACAATGCAGCAACTTCCCGAGGTGTGTTTTTTTTTGTCTGTTTGTGCGATAAAACTTTATTTACGTATCACAGCTGGAATCTCGACATTCCACGAATTTTCCACGCAAGCTTCAACCTGCCCACAAGCAATATGGCCGACGCGGCCTCACCGTTGACGTATCTGCAGCCCGGTGCCCAAATCGCGTTTTGTGCCCCTGACCTCGCCCTCGGGTCCCCGGGTTAGATCGCCGGAGTCCTGTCCGAGACGAAACAAACAAGCTCTCCCTGGGGCCCCTCCGCAGACTCCCCGCCCTCTGCCCTTGTCTTCTCGCGAGAGGGAGCGATGTTTCCGGTGTTGTGAATGTCTCCCCACCGAGGAACATGGCGGCCAACATCCGCGCCCGCTCCCTCCGGCACCTTAAGATAAGAGGTAACCAGGGAGGGTTTGGGGCGGGGGATTCTGACTGAAAGCTGAGGGGGCTCGCTATGGTCGGGGTGAGGCAGCCCATCCCCCCCCCCCTGGCCTCAGAGTACTTGGTATCTCCCGGGTGGGGGTTAGTGAGGGGCAGCCTAGGTGTGTGCCCCCTCCCCCTCCTGTTATGGCAGTCACAGCCCTGCCCTGGCCTTGTGTCCTTGTCCTCCCCTGTCTGTTTACCTGTCATGTCCGCCTGATGCCTGGCCTGGAGGCTTCCTGGTGCCAAGGCAGGTGTCACCTATTGCCTACAGCTCTGTCCACCGGCGCTGAGCTGTATACCGCGCGCCTGTCAATACGGAAACATTACCTGACCAAAACTTTAACCTCATCTGAAATTTCTGCACAAAATTCAATAAATGACTTAATATGGTGACAAGATACAAGTCCAGTGGCCGTGGTGCGTGGGGTTAAAGTTGCAAGAGGGTGCAGCAAAAATATCTGCGAATAGTTATACCTGTGACATCTACAGCTATAGCAATTGGACAGTGGTCTGCGATCTATGACTACAACTCCCAGCATGCCGGTCATTGTAAAGGGTTGGGTCATGCTAAAGTTGAAGGATGGTGCAGGAAAAATGTCTGTGCGTAGTTATACCTGTGACCTCTATAGCAACAGTAGTCGGACAGTGTTTGGCGACTTTTAAATACATGCCCTAATTATGGCTGTCACTATAGAGGGTTGGGTCACGCTAAAGTTGAAGGATGGTGCAGCAAAAATGTCTGCGACTAGTTATACCTGTGACATCTACAGCTATAGCAATTGGACAGTGGTCTGCGATCTATGACTATAACTCCCAGCATGCCGGTCGTTATAAAGGGTTGGGTCATGCTAAAGTTGAAGGATGGTGCAGCAAAAAATGTCTGTGAATAGTTATACCTGTGACATCTACGGCTATAGCAATTGGACAGTGGTCTGCGATCTATGACTACAACTCCCAGCATGCCGGTCATTATAAAGGGTTGGGTCATGCTAAAGTTGAAGGATGGTGCAGGAAAAATGTCTGTGCGTAGTTATACCTGTGACCTCTATAGCAACAGTAGTCGAACAGTGTTTGGCGGCTTTTAACTACATGCCCTAATTATGGCTGTCACTATAGAGGGTTGGGTCACGCTAAAGTTGAAGGATGGTGCAGGAAAACAGTCTGTGTGTAGTTAGACCATTGCTATCTATGGCAGTAGCAGTTGGACAGTGGTCAGTAACCCTTGACTATAATTCCCAGCATGCCTTGATCATTCCTGTCATTGTAAAAGGTTGAGTCATGCTGAAGTTGAAGGATGGTGTAGGAAAAATTTCTGTGGATAGTTATACCTGTGACCTCTATGGCCATAGTAGTTGGACAGTGTTTGGCGACTTTTAACTATGTCTTGCAGCATATCCTTATTATGGCTGTCACTATAGAGGGTTGGGTCATGCTAAAGTTGAAGGATGGTGCAGGAAAACAGCTTGTGTATAGTTAAACCAGGGGTAGGGAACGTACGGCTCTCCAGCGGTTGCAAAACTACAACTCCCAGCATGCATATTAGCTCTGCTGTTCTTGGAACTCCCATGAAAGTGAATGGAGCATGCTGGGAGTTGTAGTTTCACAGCAGCTGGAGAGCGGAAGGTTCCCTACCCGACTTAGACCATTGCTATCTATGGCAAAAGCAGTTGGACAGTGGTCAGTAACCCTTGACTATAATTCCCAGCATGCCTTGATCATTCCTGTCATTGTAAAGGGTTGAGTCATGCTGAAGTTGAAGGATGGTGCAGGAAAAAATGTCTGTGGATAGTTATACCTGTGACCTCTGTGGCCATAGTAGTTGGACAGTGTTTGGCGACTTTTGACTACATCTCCCACCCTGTAGAGGGTTGGACATGCTAAAGTTGCAGCAAGGTGCAGGGAAAATACTACATTGCCGGTCTAAAGGGATAGTTGTCAAACTACAACTCTCAGCATACTCTGACTGTACATGTAATTCCAATGGAACTGTGGAACAACTCGCAGCATGCCAATATCAGTGCTGTAACTTTAGAGGGTCGGGTCAGGCTAAAGTTACAGGATGGTGCAGGAAAACGTCTCGGTGGATGTGTAAAGGAATAGGACGCTGGTGTGTGTGCAATTTGTCACTACAACTCCCAGCATGTCCTGACCATGCCTGTGACTTTACGGGGTTGGATAATGCTAAAGTTGCAGCAAGGTGCAGGGAAAATACCACATTGCCGGTCTAAAGGGATAGTTGTCAAACTACAACTCTCAGCATACTCTGACTGTACATGTAATTCCAATGGAACTGTGGGCTTGCAACCTACTACTACAACTCGCAGCATGCCGATATCATTGCTGTAACTTTAGAGGGTCGGGTCATGCTAAAGTTACAGGATGGTGCAGGAAAACATCGCGGTGGATGTGTAAAGGAATAGGACGCTGGTGTGTGTGCAATTTGTGACTACAACTCCCAGCATGTCCTGACCATGCCTATGACTTTACGGGGTTGCATAATGCTAAGGTTGCTGTATGGCGTCAGAGAGAGGTTGGGATATTTGTACAAATGACATATGGACTGTGGTGTGCAACCTATGACTGTTACACGATGACATCCTGTGGCCGTCAGGGCGTGTGTGTGTGGGGGGGAGGTTGTAATGTAGGGTTGGGGCCGGGGGCTTATACTAGTTTTATGGTATTTGTTATATATAGCAAATCTGATGCCCGACGCATCCCGTAAAAGGCGGTGCAAATACGGCCCGGGCGCCACAGATGTGTCGCTGCTACACCGGTCTTCTGGCATAGATGGCGTCTCCCCTGGTGTGTGGACTTACAATGGCCGCCCATCATTGTGACTCTGGATTTGACACCAGTGTGAACATAATTTTGCAAAGACACATTCCTAGCTCCCCTGCCTGGGCCTATTGGTTGTTCAGGAGCCAGGGAAAGCTGGGTGACAGCTGCAGTCCAGCGATCACGTCCTTTCATTGCATTGTTTGTCTCCCGGCCCCTGATTCAGCAGCGGCTCATCCTTCCAGCTATGTGATGACTGTGTCACATCAAAACATGTTTGTGGTGGAAGAGGAGAAGGCTGAGAGTGACAATAACAGGAGACTGCCCCCTAGTGGCAGCTGTGTGCACATTACATGGCACGGTGCGGGATCCTCATGCTGTCTGCCGGCAGGGACGGTTATTTATATGGAGAGCAAATTGTGATGTCATCCTATACGTCCCCGTGTATGGCGGATTTATAGCTGTATTGATGACCTATCCTTATGTGATCTGACATCAGGGACCCCCACAGATCAGCTTGCCGTGTTCGGCGTCCTCACCGGTGCTGTATATATTGCAGGGGTGTGTTTGGTATTGCAGCGTTGTGGTTCTGACGGCTGATTAGCGGGGGTCCAGGTGTCAGACCCGTGCTGATCTTTAAAGGATTTTCAGCGATGCATGTTTCATTCTAATGATCTATCCACAGGACCGCGCGGAGATCAGAGGCGGCAGCAGCAGCAGCAGCGGGTGCTGGAAGGTCATGCAGTGGACGGGGAGCAGAAGCAGCTCTGCCCCCATGCAGGTAATGGCAGCGGAGCCGCCGCTCCCTGGCACCACCACTCTACAGTGGACAGGGCTGATGTTGTGCGTCTAGTACTTGCGTTATAGCAGACGGCCTCCTCTCCCCCGTCCACTGCTGCTGCTGCTTCAGGCTCCTGGAGACAGATCAGCTGATCTGTGCGGGTGCCAAGTGTCAAACCCCACAGATCACGTACTATGAACTATCCTGTGCATAGCTCATCAGTATGAGATACACATCAGGGACCGGACAACCCCTTTCATTGATGACCGATCCTAAAGATTATCGATTTAGTTTTTTTTTTTTTTTTTTTTTTTTTTGATGGTCAATCCTCAGGATATAAATGATCGATGGGAGCTCCTGAAAAGGCCCGGCACCCATCCTGCACGCAATATTTGCCCGGGCGCAGAGAGCTCCGTCCACTGCCCAGCTCCCGACGCCT
The DNA here is from genome assembly GCF_031893055.1 of Leptodactylus fuscus. Classification (NCBI taxonomy): domain Eukaryota; kingdom Metazoa; phylum Chordata; class Amphibia; order Anura; family Leptodactylidae; genus Leptodactylus; species Leptodactylus fuscus. The sequence goes on from NC_134265.1 coordinate 17,420,517, forward strand.
TCACTGCATCCCAGTGGTCATTGAAGTCAATGTGCAATGAAGGCGCTGGACAGTGGATGGCGCTCTCTGCTTCTGGGCGTGTATTGTGTGCAGGATGGGCCTTGGAAGCAGCTCCGTACAGAGGATTGGTCTGAGAGTTGGGTGTAGGGCCCATCGATCATATATCCTGAGAATAGGCCATAAAATTATATATATATATATATATATATATATATATATATATATCTCTATATATCTAGACCAACCCCTTTAAAGGGATCCTATCATTCAGACGACATTTTTTCTAAGTACCACGTTGGAATAGCCTTAAGAAAGGCTATTCGTCTCCTACCTTTCGTCGTCTTCTCCGCGTCGCTGTTCGCCCACGATCCCGGTTCTTGTCGGTATGTAAATTAGCTCTCTCGCAGCACTGGGGGCGGGCCCCAGCGCTCAGACAGCACTGGGGGCGTCCCCAATGCTGCAAGAGAACTCTCTCCAGCGCCGCCTCCTCTTCTTCAGAAGCAGCATCCTCTTCAGCCTCTTCTTCCAGCGATGGCTTGTAACTTCTAAGGCCTCCGGCCTTGCGCAGAGCAGACTGCGCATGCCCATAGGCCACGAGAAAATGGCCGCTTGCATTGTATTGTTATCGGCCATTTTCTCTGGGATTGTGGGTGTGCGCAGTCTGCTCTGCCCGAGGCCTAGAAGCAAGAAGACACCGCCGGAAGAAGAGAATGAAGAGGAGGCGGTGCTGGAGAGAGTTCTCTCGCAGCATTGGGCCCGCCCCCAGTGCTGTCTGAGCGCTGGGGCCCGCCCCCAATGCTGCGAGAGAGCTAATTTGCATACCGAGAGAAACCGGGATCGTAGGCGAATGGTGGTGCGGAGAAGATGACGAAAGGTAGGAAAAGAATAGCCTTTCTTAAGACTATTCCGACGTGGTACTTCGAAAAAATGTCGTCTGAGTGATGGGATCTCTTTAAGTCTGGAACATACCTCTTACTATTGTTCTATAGGCTGCCATAGGTGATACCATATATGTAGTGTTTGTCTTTCTGCATAGTCACCCAGGGGTGTTTGTTTTGTTGGGGGGGCGACCAATAGTTTTTGTTAGGACCTTTATTTATTATAAATTTTTTTTTTTTTTTTTTTTTTTTTTTTAATTAGGAATTTCTAATGACAATTTGGGGCTTATTTATAGTTTTTTGGCCTTATGTGTGTGGTTTTTTTTTTTTGTATATTTTTAAGCTGATTTTTGCTGTTTTTGTCCCACTAGGAGACTTGACACTGGGAGTATTTGATTGCTCGTGTAGCGCGTTGAAACCCTGTAAGTGGCGCATCGGCCGGCGACTGCATTTTACGTTGCACTGGTGTAAAATAATAAAAGCCGCGACACTCCCCTTACCTTGCCCCCTTCTGCTCTGGCACCGCCGCTTACCGACCCCCTCTCTCTTTGCTGATGGACGGATGTAGCAGTGACGTTACGACCCCACTGAGGTGCTCGGCTGCGACGTTAGAAAAGGAGGAAGAGACGAGCATGGGCGGGGCAAGGAAGCGCCGGCGCAGAGTCCGTCCATTATTTTAGACTATTTTACACAAAATAACCGAAATCGCAAGTTTGCGTCCACGCCCTCCTGACTGATAGGTCACTCGCCGTCCAATCGCTGATATGGGAATGACCCAAACCAACATTGTGCGACATGTAGTAAATAGGGGGCGTGGTGTGTCAGAAGGGGAGTGTCCTAAAATAATCGTTGTCGATGTAATCTATTCAATTCTTTTTTTGATGACTTCATCGTCGCTGCCCAATGCCAGAATATTCCTTTGGATTAAAGCCATGCATATTGAGACATAAAGGAGGTTACAAAATGGACCCGAAATGTCGTAGCCGTGAGATTGTGGGGCCGCGTTTCTCTAGTTGTTTCCTATTGGCTGTGGTTTTTCAGGGGGTAACGCTCCTCCTCATGGTTTACTGGCCTTCTAGGATCCGCTCTTCTCCTTGGACTATGGCACTGCCTGCGTTCCTGCCCCTGGGGCTCCTATAGACTGCCGCAAGCCTGTTGTATATAAAGTTGATGTGACTCCCATCATGACACTGAAGACTCGCAGCAGTCTGTGGAGTGACTAGAGGACGATGTAAATCTCCAATAACTTTTCCTGATCATTTTAATGTTCTTTTTTTTCCAGGTCGGAATGACAGTGGGGAGGAGAACGTACCGATAGATCTCACCAGAGGTAAGCTAGACGATCAGTCATATTGTACATGTCCGCTTCTGCCGTATTGATGACGTATTCTAACTATACTTTAGCATGTGTGTGTGATTCCCCCCTCTGATGAAATTTCTGCCACATGTGAATATTCCCTCACACAGCAGCTTAGAGCGATGGCTCCTCAGCAAGGTGCCTGTAAACCCTCATATACAATAGAAGATAACACCTCTATAGATAACACCATCAGTACTGACAATAGATGATGTCACATCTCCCAACACAAACCTCTCCCACAGACCAATGAGACCAGACTATTGCTGGCTGTGGCTGTAAAGCAGATCACTAAATGCTGTTAATGCAGCAGTAAACCGTGTGGAGTGGGAAGGTCTGAAAATTGACCAATAGAACAGAGCTGTGTTTCTGTGCCTGATCCTGTGTGGTAATGCATGACTGGTACACCCAACAAATGCAGATATGATGGGCCTCTGGTAAAGTGGAGCTCTGCTTGGTTGCTGTGTAAGGAACGATAAGCATTCCTCCTATACAGGGACGATTAATGGTGATTGTTTAGGCCACGCCCATTTTAAAGGGATTCTATCATCCAGACAACATTTTTTCTAAGGACCTCGTCGGAATAGTCGTAAGAAAGGTTATTCTTCTCCTACCTTTCGTCGTCTTTTCTGCGCCGCCGTTCGCCTACAATCCTGGTTCTTGTTGGTATGAAAATTAGCTCTCTCGCAGCACTGGGGGCGGGCCCCAACGCTCAGACAGCACTGGGCGGCGGCCCCAATGCTGCGAGAGAACTCTCTCCAGCACCGCCTCCATCTTCGTCAGGAACGGCCTCTTCATTCTCTTCTTCCGGGGGTGTCTTCTTACGTCTAGGCCTCAGGCAGAGCGGACTGCACATGTCCACAGGCCCCGAGAAAATGGCCGCTTACAAGACTATGCAAGAGGCCATTTTCTTGTGGCCTATGGGCATGTGCAGTCTGCTCTGCCGGAGGCCTTAGACATTACAAGCCACCGCGGGAAGAAGAGGCTGTAGATGCCGCTGCTGAAGAAGAGGAGGCGGCGCTGGAGAGAGTTCTCTCGCAGCATTGGGGACGCCCCCAGTGCTGTGAGAGAGCTAATTTACATACCGACAAGAACCGGGATTGTAGGCGAACGGCGACGCGGAGAAGACGACGAAAGATAGGAGACAAATAGCCTTTCTTAAGGTTATTTCAACGTGGTACTTAGAAAAAATGTCGTCTGAATGATAGGATCCCTTTAATGTATGAGAATGTCTTAGGCCATCCACCGGCAGATTGTTCGGATCACGTCTGAGCTGGAAGTGCTATTGTACTCTGAGGAAGGTCCTGACAGGGGTGGTCATTTTGGCGTGTGCATGTTATATATTACCAGCCCTAATCTGCGTTACTCTTTTTGCTTAGGCTAGGCGTCTGTGCACATTTGCGTTGTTTGATCTGTTCTACAATGTACAATGGTAAAGTTATTCTATAGGGGTATGAAGGTTTGGCCCGGGGCCGGCCAATCCATTATTTATTTTCTCCCTGACCTCTGTAGACGACAGTCACGCTTGCAATGCTTTTCCGCCTGTAATTTTTAGACAGATGCTGCTCCGGAGTCTCCGACGCACCTGAGGATATTCCTAGGAGGAGAGCCCGTCCCTTTAAGACCCATATGCCCTGACACTTTTCCCTATTGCCTGTATGGTCTGTAATAGTCACCGTCCGGATCTAGCAGCTGTCTCAGACCGTAGGCTATATACCGTATATTGTATACATTCCTACAGGAACCCAAAACCTTTTTGCTGATAATCTCCCCCCCTATTAGTGAGGCTTTGGTGCATTTCTGGGCCTGAGTCCTCCTCTCCTTTCCTCATTGGTTTTGTCCCTCCATGTTGGTAGTGGGACCCTCGCTCTGCTATATTATATTATAGAGGCCTCGCTCACAGACGCCTGCGCCAGAAATTCATGACAAATTCAGCAAAAAATCTCTGACCTGTACGCTGTGCAACTTCTCTGACAACCTGCGGCGTGCTTGATCGATTATCCCGCGGGCAGATGTTTTTACAACCCATTCACCAACATTGTTGAGGATTTTGTTTTCCATCAGAATCTACTTCAATGTCTTCAATAAACTCGCCATTTCTGATCAGGGGCCTACCCGTGTTCCGGGGTCCATGCTTGAACGGTACGGATGGCGTAAGGGTGATATCCGGCCCTGCTGGACCCCTTATTATTTGTATCTACGTATCAGTGTCAGCCTGCAGCAACGCAGAGCGAGCAATCTGTTCCTGACTATTCCTGAATCGGTGGATACCTCATTGGTGAATCGGGCTGGGAATGTGACTACAGGACACTCCCCGGGAGCCTGGGAATGGGCACAACATTCACCCCATACTTGGTGCTAGTCTTATTACCAAAAATACCCATCAGAAGAGTCCAAGATGGGTCCTGCTAGTGGACTGTGTCGGGGTCTCCTGTAGACTAAGCCCATGATGTTCCAGCTGTCAGGGTATGATGGGGGTTGCCGTCATTTAAAGGGGTTGTCCATCCTTTTGATAATACTAACCTATCCTTAGGCTAGGTCACCAGTGTCAGATTGGTGGTGGTCCAATCCATTGCAGTACCAGACACAGCCACTGCACAGCGGACGGTGCTGTCTACTTCCAGCTGTTTCCCCTGTAAAGGCCGGGGCCCCACAGGACGTAAACGCCGCAAGCAAAGGGGATGGGATCCATGCGAATCCCATGCCCACTTTGCGGAAAAAAAACGCAGTGCAGACACGCGCGTTGCGGTTTTGCAAATCGCAGCATGTCAATTATATCTACGGAAATGCCGGCAGCTTTCCCGTAGATATAATGGTAAGAGAAAGTCCGCAGAGGAAAAGTCAGTGAACTTTCTCTTCAAAGCGCTGCGGGAAGAACCACAATACGATCACACCGATGTTCTTCCTGCAGCGCTTCATCACTGCGTTCACGGCCCATGGGGGCTTAGCCTAAAGGTCCCAGCATGGAGACTTCTGATTGGTTGGGGTTCTAGTGTCAGGATACATGAATAGGACCTTGTAATTGTAAGCCCTGCATCTGCCCCGTCAGGGCAACCTCTCTTAGGCGGCTCCCGAAACTAAAAGCTCTCGCCTCTCTTGGCATCTCCTATGAATTAGGAACAAATGTGTTTATTAGCCACATCATGTCCTGCATAAGCCACAAACTGCCTTCTCACATTGATATGAATGGACAATGTGTAATACTTTGTTTCCCCTCTGGGGACGCTGCAGGGAATTTGAACACTTACTTGTTTTAACCCCTTCCCGCCGATGGCACTTTTTGACTTCCTGACCAAACTCGATTTTTCAAAACTGACGTTTCACTTTATGTGGCAATAACTTTGGAACGCTTTAACTTACCAAAGTGATTTTGAGATTGTTTTCTCGTAACACATTGTACTTCATGTTAGTGGTAAATTTTGGTTGATATGTTTTGTGTTTAATTATGAAAAAATAGGAAATTTGGTGGAAATTTTGAAAAATATGCATTTTTATGAAGTTTGAAATGATGTGCATTGCATACAGATAGTCAGACCGCCAAAATTATATCATAAATCTCATGTCCCAGATCTCTGCTTTATGTCGGCCTCAAACTTTAGTCGCCCTTTTAATTTTTACGGACATTAGAAGGTTTACAAGTGAAACAACAATATTCAAAATTTTCAAGAAATTTCCCAAACCCATTTTTTTAAGGGACTAATCCAGTTATGAAGGGGATTTGAAAGACCCTTGTATTAACCCCCCCCATAAATCACCCCATTTTCAAAACTGCACCCCTTAAATAAGCCAAAACAACATATACCTAGTAATTTAACCCTATAAGTGCTTAACAGGAATTAATACAACATGGAGGCGAAATTTTCAAATTTGATTTTATTTCACTAATATTTTCGTTTAGCCCTAGAATTTGCACATTCACAAGGGGTTAAAGGAGAAAATATCCCACAATTTGTTAGGCAAGTTCTCCCGACTACCATAGTACCCCACTTGTGGGTGTAAACTAATATATGGACGCACAGCGAGACGCAGGAGGGAAGGCGCGCCAAAGAGCTTTTAGAGGGCAGATCCGGCTGTGATCAGTTTCAGGAGCCATGTCGCATTTACAAAGCCCTTGAGGAGTCAAAACAGTGGAAACCACTAGAAAGTGACCCCATTGTGAAAACCGCACCCCTCAAAGAATTTATCAAGTGATGTAGTGAGCATTAGTAACCCCGAAGTGAATATGTAAGCTGTGCGGAGTAAATTGGGTACACCAAATCCCATTCTATTTTCCCACTAGCTCTTATGACACGGACGGGGAAGAGGGGCATTCTGGGGGATCAGCGCTGCTGTATTATCTCTCATAAGCTCTAAATATGGGGGGTCCCCTGAAAACGCTTGCACAGCTTATACATTTCCTTCTAGTCGCAGCCACTTATGTCCTAATGATTTGGCGACTTTTGGGGTTTTTGTCTTCACATTGTACAAGCTAGATTTTTCTTTTCTGGCAATGTGGCCATATGAGGGCTTGGTGTTTGCAGTATTAGATGTACTTTTCAATGCCACCATTTTGGGCCCTGTAACTTATTGACTACATTTTATTAACTCTTTCTGGGTGGGATGTAAAAGGAAACATCAATTCTGGCATTGCTTTTTAGCATTTATTTTTTTTCCTGTGCAGCGTACAGCATAAGTAACGTGTTACCTTTATTCTGCGGGTCGGTACGGTTACGGCGATACCTCATTTATATGATTTTTTTAATGCGTTGCTATTTGTGCAGAATAAAATTCAATTTAGGGAAAAAATCAATTATTTTTGCATCGCCATATTCAGAAAGGCATAACGTTTTTATTTTTCAGTAGACAGAGCTGGTTGAGGGCTTATTTTTTGCAGGATGACCTTCTTTTTATTGGTACCAATTTGGTTACTTTTTATTGAACATTTTGTAAGGGAAAGGTGGTGAATAATCATTATTTTGTGCGGTTTTCTAAAAAAAATTTTTTTTTATGACGTTTGCCGTTCAGGTTAAATAACGTTTTAATCTTATTGTTCAGGTTATTACGGACGCAGCGATACCAAATATGTAATGTTTTTTTCTATTTTTCTTTATTTTACATAATAAAACACTTTATATGGGGAAAAGGGATTTTTGGGGCTTTATTTATATCTAATTTATTTTAAACTTTTTTTATTTTTACTTTTTTATAACTTTTTTTTTTTCTGTCCCCATGGGGGATTGAAGCAGTGATCTGCTGATCTCTGCTTCACTAGATGTATTTGCAATTCCAGTGTTACACGTGTATTACAGTGTAGAGGAAGCTCTCAGCCCTGTGCACACGCACGGGCTGACAGCTTCCATTTTGGCAGGATCAACCAGGTACGTGGAGGGGATGGTATGACCCCAGACTGCCCACTACCAACACCAGCACCCCCCGAAACTGGCGCGGGGAGTGCTGATCGGCACCGTTATGTACCAAAACCCGAGATGACCGCCGGCATCTCAGGGGTTAACACCCGCGATCGGACCCGGTTCCGACCACGGGTGTTAAAGGGCATTGTCAGCTGTATGTTACGGCTGACACCCGCAGGGCATGGTGCGCACACAGTTTCTGCGTGTGCACCATGCAGCTGCCGTAGTACTATGCGGTTTGGTCCTTTTGGAACAGATTCCATTTTTATTTAATTTTTTTATTTATAACTTTAATTTTTATCAACTATATTTTTTTACTTTTTAAATTTTTTAGTTTTATTCTTAGAATCTTTTTTATTTACAGTTTGTTAAAAGGGATTTGAGATTAATTTACTTGTTCTGTGTTGGATAGGTTGAGTGTTTGGAATCAGCCCCTGGCCCCAGGTTACTCTGCCTCCCTCCTACCCTGGTTACTCCGCCTCTCTCCTACCCTGGCCCCTGGTTACTCCGCCTCCCTCCTACCCTGACCCCGGGTTATCCCGCCTCCCTCCTACCCTGACCCCGGGTTATCCCGCCTCCCTCCTACCCTGGCCCCGGGTTACTCCGCCTCCCTCCTACCCTGGCCCTGGGTTACTCCGCCTCCCTCCTACCCTGGCCCTGGGTTACTCCGCCTCCCTCCTAGCCTGACCCTGGGTTACTCCGCCTCCCTCCTAGCCTGACCCCGGGTTACTCCGCCTCCCTCCTAGCCTGACCCCGGGTTACTCCGCCTCCCTCCTAGCCTGACCCCGGGTTACTCCGCCTCCCTCCTAGCCTGACCCCGGGTTACTCCGCCTCCCTCCTAGCCTGACCCCGGGTTACTCCGCCTCCCTCCTAGCCTGACCCCGGGTTACTCCGCCTCCCTCCTAGCCTGACCCCGGGTTACTCCGCCTCCCTCCTAGCCTGACCCCGGGTTACTCCGCCTCCCTCCTAGCCTGACCCCGGGTTACTCCGCCTCCCTCCTAGCCTGACCCCGGGTTACTCCGCCTCCCTCCTAGCCTGACCCCGGGTTACTCCGCCTCCCTCCTAGCCTGACCCCGGGTTACTCCGCCTCCCTCCTAGCCTGACCCCGGGTTACTCCGCCTCCCTCCTACCCTGTCCCCGGGTTACTCCGCCTCCCTCCTACCCTGTCCCTGGGTTACTCCGCCTCCCTCCTACCCTGTCCCTGGGTTACTCCGCCTCCCTCCTACCCTGTCCCTGGGTTACTCCGCCTCCCTCCTACCCTGTCCCTGGGTTACTCCGCCTCCCTCCTACCCTGGCCCTGGGTTACTCCGCCTCCCTCCTACCCTGGCCCTGGGTTACTCCGCTTCCCTCATAAAGTCAGACCCATACCTGTGCAAAAAAAGAGAGGGAGGAGGCGGCGATAGTTCTGATCCTGTGACCAGAGGTAAGAACCAGTCCAGAACCTCTAGGTCCAGCTTGTAATAAAGTACTTTCAAGTTGATAACCTTTTTTTTTTTTTTTTTTTTTTTTTTTTCTTTAAAGAAGCTTTCAGTTTTTATTTTTTCTTTAATTATTTTCTATGATCCATTATTATTTTTAGACTTTATTATTTTAAATGATTAAAAATTTTATTTTTAAAAACTTATTTTCTGTAGGTTTTTTTCTTTGTTTTTATAGAAACTTTCATTTTTATTTTTTTCTTGTAATTTTTTTCATTTTATTTTTCGAAGCTTTGTTTTTATCATTTTTTCATTTTTAGAAACTATTTTTCTCTGTAAGTGATTATAATATATTTTTCTCCTTTTGGCCTGGTGACGGCATTCACTTCCCATTTGATGTAACACGAATGAACAGAATTCTTCAATGAGATGGAGGCAATCTATTCCAGACTCCCTGACCGTGTCTCCCGCCCCGGTCAGCTGTAGCTTCTCGATTAACCATGTAACCACATCAACCAGAAAACAGTGCGGGCGGGGGGATTAGCGCCCCACGCCAGGTCTTGTGATCTGCGGACTTGTGCCGCTCTTGTTTCTTAGGATCTGTCTGACAACCATTCTCAGGTTATTTCAGTCTCTCAATGACTTCAGGGATAAACAACTTCTGGTATCGTCGCCACTGCCGCCGTGTAGAGCGCGGCCCTGCATAGTAGTAACCCGTCTTATTTAATGTTCTGTGACTCCTTGAGAACCAAGTAGCGAAGCAACGGGAAACGCCATCTCAAAACCCCTTGTTTTTTTTTTCACTTTTGCTCTGCGTTGTACATGTCCTTCGCTCGGACCCCTCCCCACGTGTTGGCGACATTTGTATATTATTATTAGATTCTCCCGAAACGAGAAGTCCTGACGTGTCCGGAGCCCAACGTGTCACTAAAAAAGCTCAAAGCGTGGGCAAAAGGGGAAGTGTCCAAACCTCAGCGACCGCAGAGAAGTATTAGAAGGGTTTCCCTGGGATTCCCACCCCGCTGGAGATATCTTTTGGACTTTCCCTTCCCCAAATAAATGTCAACCAGATGGAGAACCCCGGAGCCCAAAAATAAAATCCTGTGTAATAAAAGCCGCTTCAGTTCTTGTAGAAACTGTTACAGGGGGTTGCCCCTCTTATAACTTGCAGGTCAGTGGGGGGGTCTTACAGCTGAGACCCCTTCCATCAGCGAGTGGGGGAGTTTTGTCCCCCGTCCAGTATGGAGCTATGGCGTGGGAGTGCTGGAGATGACCAAAGTACAGCGCCCGCATTGAAATGTATGGTGGTTGTGCATTAAAGGGATTCCACCATTAAAATCAATTTTTTTTTGTCGGTCACATATAGTCTATTCTTCTTCTACCTTTAGATGTCTTCTCCGCGCTGCTGTGCCATAGAAATTCAGGTTTTCTTCGGTATGCAAATGAGTTCTCTTGCAGCACTGGGGGCGGGCCCCGGCACTCAAACAGCACTGGAGGCGTGCCCAATGCTGAGAGAACTCTCCAGCGCCGCCTCCATCTTCTTCAGGGACGGCCTCTCCCTGCGTCGTCTTCCGTCCTGGGTTTCAATCTTCTAGGCCTCAGGCAGAGCCGACTGCACATGCCCACAGCCACAAGAAAATGGCCGCTTACACAGTAAGCTGTGTAAGTGGCCATTTTCTTGTGGCTGCTTACAGAGTAAGCTGATGTAAGCGGCCATTTTTCATGTGGGCTGTGAGCATGCGCAGTCGGCTCTGCCTGAGGCCTAAAAGATTGAAACCCAGGATGGAAGATGACACAGGGAGAGGCCGTTCCAGAACATGGAGAATTCTCTCACAACATTGGGGACGCCCCCAGTGCTGTTTGAGTGCTGAGGACCGCCCCCAGTGCTGCGAGAGAACTCATTTGCATACCAAAGAAAACTGGTATTTCTACGGAACGGTGGCGCGGAGAAGACTCCTAAAGGTAGGAGAAGAATAGGCTTTCTTAAGGCTATTCCTACGTGTTAGTCAGAAAAAAAGGTATCCAATGATAAGATCCCTTTAAGGTTCCATGTACATGATCAGTTGTGCCATCATATGCTCCGCCCAGGGGTCCGTTCTGTACCAAGTCCTTCTCCGTGTCATCGGACCAGAACACATGAGAAGCCTCCTTAGTGGTGAATGCGTCATGGCCGTCGCACTGATGTCACTCCAAGCGTCATCCTAGCCACTCATCCATGTGCATGGGGCCCGAACCGTAGCAGAGCAACGGATGTAGACGGAGCCGCGTATGTCTGATCCTGTCCCATTGGCTGTAATGTAAGCAACATGGCGGACGCTTGCTAATGGTAGAAGTCCATGCAGAAAGAGACACCCACCCTGGTTTTTACATTCACTTGAAATGAAGGTGCCTTGTAGCCCTATAAGTGGTTGATGGAGAGATAACGTGTAGGATGTGACCGCTCAGACCCCCAAACATCAGGACAATGGGGTGTTTGCCCCTTGTTGTGACTGTATCAGCGATGTAAGTGATGAATGGAAACGCCATTTCCGATTAAAGCCGATCTTGGAGGCTTCGGTGAGTCTGCAGCTCTCGGGGAGGTCCTCGCTTCTGCCGTATCTCTAGCCTTGGCCTCTGGGGAGGTGTAATCTTCAGGGACAGCAGGTCTCGCTTTGTGGCTGAGCCTCATTTGCCTGTATGACTAATATCGGGCTTCTTAGAAATGGCGACCGGAAACCTCCAGCCTGTGGAGCGTGCGGCGAGGGCGGCTGCTGTACTAGATGGTGGCTGTGCAGGGTTCATTGCGTCCCAGACACCCTGTAAATGCTGCGGCTCCTCCGGTATCTGGATGGCCTGTACAAGAGTTTTCTAGAATTTTTTTTTCTTTTCTCCACTTCTAATCTGCGCTGTGATCGGATGGCGTGTTCTGCTTCAGCGCTCGTGTCACAATGACAAATGGCTCCTCTTATGCCGTGTGTGTGGAGGTTATGAAACCTGGGGACACCGAGACACGAGGCCACTATATATATATATATAATATATACACACACACGCACACATTTTGTCTTGCAAAGTAAATGTCTTTGGTCTTTGAAGGGTGAAACCCGATTCTTTATAATTTTCTTATATTCTCTCTCCAGAACCAAGCGACAACCTTAGAGAAATTTTACAAAATGTGTCCAAGCTTCATGGAGTTTCTAATATGCGCAAGTTGGGTCACCTGAACAACTTTATTAAGGTAAGAGACGTGGGGTGTAACGGAGAGGGGTGTACACTGCAGGCAGGACATGGCGGGCAGCGCACGCTCCCTTCATAGGGTGTTTCCATGTGAACCGCTTACCAACTGATGTCTAGAGGCCAGGCGGCTTACACTTCTGTGTGCCTGCTTCTGCAGAGCATCATAATACAGCCTCAGCTACTGCAGAACATCATAATCACACATCAGCTACTGCAGAACATCATAATCACACATCAGCTGCTGCAGAACATCATAATCACACATCAGCTGCTGCAGAACCTCATAGTACACAACTCAGCTGCTGCAGAACCTCACAATACACACCTCAGCCGCTGCAGAACATCATAATACACACCTCAGCCGCTGCAGAACATCATAATACACACCTCGGCTACTGCAGAACATCATAATACACCTCAGCCGCTGCAGAACGTCATAATACACACCTCAGCTGCTGCAGAACATCATAATACCACAGCTGCTGCAGAACATCATAATACACCCCTCAGCTGCTGCAGAACATCATAATACACACCTCAGCTTCTGCAGAACATCATAATACACACCTCAGCTGCTGCAGAACATCATAATACACACCTCAGCTGCTGCAGAACATCATAATACACCCCTCAGCCGCTGCAGAACATCATAATACACACCTCAGCTTCTGCAGAACCTCATAATACACACCACAGCCGCTGCAGAACATCATAATACACACCTCGGCTACTGCAGAACATCATAATACACACCTCAGCTGCTGCAGAACCTTATAATACACACCTCAGCTGCTGCAGAACCTTATAATACACACCTCAGCTGCTGCAGAACCTCATAATACACACCACAGCTGCTGCAGAACATCATAATACACACCACAGCTGCTGCAGAACATCATAATACACACCACAGCTGCTGCAGAACATCATAATACACACCTCAGCTGCTGCAGAACCTCATAATACACACCTCAGCTGCTGCAGAACCTCATAATACACACCTCAGCTGCTGCAGAACATCATAATACACACCTCAGCTGCTGCAGAACATCATAATACACCCCTCAGCCGCTGCAGAACATCATAATACACACCTCAGCTTCTGCAGAACCTCATAATACACACCACAGCCGCTGCAGAACATCATAATACACACCTCGGCTACTGCAGAACATCATAATACACACCTCAGCTGCTGCAGAACCTTATAATACACACCTCAGCTGCTGCAGAACCTTATAATACACACCTCAGCTGCTGCAGAACCTCATAATACACACCACAGCTGCTGCAGAACATCATAATACACACCACAGCTGCTGCAGAACATCATAATACACACCACAGCTGCTGCAGAACATCATAATACACACCTCAGCTGCTGCAGAACCTCATAATACACACCTCAGCTGCTGCAGAACATCATCATACACACCTCAGCTGCTGCAGAACATCATCATACACACCTCAGCTGCTGCAGAACATCATAATACACACCTCAGCTGCTGCAGAACATCATAATACACACCTCAGCTGCTGCAGAACATCATAATACACACCTCAGCTGCTGCACAACATCATAATACAAACCTCAGCTGCTGCAGAACATCATAATACACACCTCAGCCGCTGCAGAACATCATCATACACACCTCAGCTGCTGCAGAACATTATAATACACACCTCAGCCGCTGCAGAACATCATAATACACACCTCAGCTGCTGCAGAACATCATAATACACACCTCAGCTGCTGCAGAACCTTATAATACACACCTCAGCTGCTGCAGAACATCATAATACACACCTCAGCTGCTGCAGAACCTCATAATACACACCTCAGCTGCTGCAGAACCTTATAGTACACACCTCAGCCGCTGCAGAACATCATAATACACACCTCAGCTGCTGCAGAACCTCACAGTACAAGCCTCAGCTGCTGCAGAACATCAGTCCACCTTACCTCTAAGATGGCCCATTCAATCACTATACTTAGCTGTGATGTGGTTCTGTTTCTCGTACATGCAGCCATTTACCTGATGCCAATGTGAATTCGCCCAATGCCCGAGTGCTGTTTCGTATAATGAGGTTCTGCAGCAGCTGAGGCCGGGTTGTTCTCTCTATAACAGTGTATTCTGCAGATCTTGTTTGTGTGACCTGCGGTTGTGTTCAGTTTCCAGGAGCTGCTCGGTCTCCTCCATGTTTTCAGTTTATGTCGCTCTTGCTGTGGCGTTTGTGGTTACGTGCAGCGGTGTCGCCTTTGTATCTGCTTTCTGGGACGTGTGCACACCTCGCTTTTTAACGGTTTCCTAATGTTGGGTTCACACGTATTTTTACAAAAACAATCTCCTTTATGCGAATTCTATATTGTCATTGATGACCTTTAGCTGCTGGTCAGTTGTGCAGGACAACAAGCTGCTGCCCTCATGCTCTACACTACAGCGCTGCTTATTCTGACAGGCTGCTGTGTATACGCACAAGCCAATACCTGATTAGATTACAGGAGACCCAGCACGTTGCAAAATGTTGCAGTGACCACTCCCTCTTTTTTTTTTTTTTTTTTTTTTTTTTTTTAAGTATCCTATGTGTAGGGTAGGAGCTATTTAGATGGCCCTATAACCTAAAATGTATCCTTAAATTTGCATCTCACGTCCGCCCCCCCTAGTTGTCACAGCACTCAGCCTTACCCAGAAGTGGTTGCAGCAAAACTAAATTAGTTATTTTGATTTTTAACCCACTTCATGTTTTCTAATCCGGTCACGGTCTTTGTTCCGACGTCTGACCTGTACAATGGCGCCACAGTACGCTAATCTCTTCATGGCCAAGCTGGAGAGTGACTTCCTATCCTCCTGCACCACCAGGCCTCGGGCCTACTATCACTTCATTGACGATATCCTAATCATTTGGACAGCAGCTGAAAACGTTCCATGGACAATTCAACCAGTTCCATCCCACCATCAACCTGACGCTCAATCACTCCCTGGACACAGTCATCAAGATACAGGACAACAAAATGGAGACATTGCTGTATCGGAAGCTGATTGACCGACCAACCTACCTAAGATGGGATAGCTTTCATCCGAAACACATAAAGAACTCCATTGTCTACAGCCAGGCCATCAGATACCATCGCATATGTTCTAACCCTGCAGATAGAGACGAACACCTCGGAGGCCTCAGAAACACATTCTTGAGGCAAGAACCAAATCACCAGAGCCACCAGGATACCAAGATCGGATTTATTAACCCCTTAAGGACCCGGCCATTTTTTGGTTTCGCATTTTCGTTTTTCCCTCCTCACATTTCAAGAGCCATAACTTTTTCATTTTTCAGTTCACAGAGTCACATGATGGCTTATTGTTTGCGGGACAAATTGTACTTTGTAATGGCACCATTCAATATGCTGTGCAATGTACTGGGAAGCTGGAAAAAAATTCAGAATGAGGTGCAATTGGAGAAAAAATGCATTTGCGCCATTTTCTTATGGGTTTAATTTTTACAGCGTTCACTGTTTGGTACAAATGACATGTTACCTGTGTTCTACGTGTCAGTACGAACGCGGTGATACCAAATTTATATAGTATTTGAAATGTTTTGATACTTTAAAAAAAAATGATAAACTTTGCAAAATAGAAAAAAAATTTTGTGTCATCATGTTCTAACACCTGTAACTTTTTCATATTTCCATGTATGGAGCTGGTTGTGGTGTCTTTTTATGCGGGACAAGATGACGTTTCTATTGATACCATTTGGGGAAAGATCTGATGGTTTGATCACTTTTTATTCAATTTTTTATAGGAGGCAAAGTGTTGAAAAAAACGCTTTTTGGCGGTTTTAATTTTTTTTGCCGCTACGCCGTTCGCAGTACGGGATAAATGTTTTAATATTCTAATAGTTCGGGCATTTTGGAGCGCAGGGATACCTAATATGTTTGTTTAATGTTCTTTAATTACTTTTATAGCTAATCTAGGGAAAGGGGGGTGATTTGAACTTTTATATTTTTTTTATTTTTTTAATACTTTTAAAAACTTTTTTTTTTCTTCTGTTACATTTATGATCAGACCCCTTAGGTACCTTGAAACCTAGGGGGTCTGATCGCTCATACTATTCACTGCAATACTACAGTACTGCAGTGAATAGCAGAATCGCAGCACTTCTATTAGAGGCTGCCTCTGGCATCGCCTAATAGATCTAGTGCAGAGACAAGCCTGGAAGCCTTCAATAGGCTGCCGGCTGTCATAGCAACCGATCACCGCCCTCATGTGACGTTCAGGAGGGCGGCGATCGGCGAAACATGGCGGCGCCCATGCCGCCGGCGCCGTTTACACACTGCGGTCACGTTTGACCGCAGTGTGTAAAGGGTTAACAGCAGCGATCGGCTCGGGCACCGACCGCTGCTGTTAGTGGCAGGTCCTGGCTGTATTATACAGCCGGCATCTGCCGTGTATGGAGCGAGCTCAGCGTGTGAGCTCGCTCCATACATCCCCATGCGACCCATGACGTACAGTTACGTCAAGGGTCGCTAAGGGGTTAATATACAATACCAAACAGGAGAACAATCGGGTGCCCCTGGTCGTCACATATAACCCCCACCTGGAGATGCTGAGAGGAATCACACGCAAATTACATCCACTACTGCAAAAAGACAACAATCTAAAATCCATATTTCCAGATCCCCCTCTCCTGTGCTACAGACAGCCACCAAACCTCAGGAATATGGTTGTCAGCAGCTCACTGTCACCTCCAACTAACACAGGAACATTCCCATGTGGACAGAAAAGGTGCAAGACCTGCCCCCACATACTGACCACTGACAGGATAGAGATACCAAACTCTAACAGGGAATATAAAATCCCAGGTACCTTCACCTGTAACACACCTAATGTAGTGTATTTAATAATGTGCACCAAATGCCCCACTGATAATCTGTATGTTGGAGAGACCGGACAGAAACTTAGAATACAGATTAACTCACACAGTCATACAATTAGAGAACAAAGAATGGACCTTCCCATATCAAAACATTTCTGCAGTGAGGATCATAATATCACCGATAACATGAAAATTTTGGTTTTAAGAGGGAATTTTAATGAAATCAATGAAACCGAGACGGATTTACGACTATAAACTTATGACCCTGCTTCAAACACTTGGAGAAGGGGCTAAATCTGTCACATGGGTTTATGGCATCTTACAGAAATCACTGACATGAGAACTGATAAGAACCTGGAATTGTTTACATTGTTTCTACCAATTACTAACAACCCTCTACCCCATCTTCCTCCTGGAATTCTATCCCTATGTGCCCTTTTGTATATAAATCTGCTCCTTCAGAAATGGTTTTAAATTTACTTGAGAAAGGAGCCGAGAGTTCCGAAACGTTGTAATCTGTCATCATTATTAGTTAGCCATTAAAAAGTTATCTACTACTGAAGACTATCAATTTTGGGGGGGGGGGGGGGGGGGTTTATATTTCCTACCCACTGGCTAACACTGTACGAGAACAAACATTTTCCTTATGTACAGAACATTCACTTTTATAGTAGTTCCTCTTTCATGGTTATTATCTGTGTGAGTCAGATGTAATACGCTAAACCTGCTCTCACCGGGGTTGGGATCCTGTTTTTTTTTTTTTGTTTGTTTTTTTATTAAGCACTACCTCCATTTGGGTAAATTCAGTGCGGCGTACCAAAATTGTGCCGTTTCTGTGTCCGTGCAAGGAAGCGGCTTGTTAATAAAGTCCTGAGCTTACTGCAGCCTCTGCACCCATTCATAAGGCCATTAAAAGGGTTTTCCTGCATTATTAGTTGATCTATCCTTTTAGGATGGCTCCTCAGTTGAAGATCAGCGGGGGTCAGACATTCAAAGTCCCCAGGGATCAGCTGTTTGCCGCGTCTACTACAGTCACATGGCCTGTTTTGGAGCTCCGTCACATTAAAGGGATTCGGGGCGAGCTGTAATACCAAGCACAGCACCTCTGAAATGCATGTTTTTATGTGAAGAGGTTGCAGAACTCCTCCAAACAGCTGATCGGTGGGGATCCTGGATGCCCAGCTATAGCAAAGAGTGACTAGTGTAAATAGAATTGTAGAAACGGTGACCATGACTAACTGCAGTGGAGTGGCCAGTGTAATGAACTAGCAGACTCGTGGAAATAGTGGCCATGACTGACTGCAGTGAGCAGTGGCCTGTGTAATGTGAACTAGGAAGGTTGCAGAAGCAGTGACCGTGACTGGCTGCAGTGAGGAGAGGATAGTATAATGTGAACTAGCAGACTTGTAGAAACGGTGACCATGACCGAAAGCTGTAAGGAGTGGCTAGTATAATGATCTAGCAGACTTGTACAAACGGTGACTGTAACCAGCTGCATGAAGGAGTGGCTAGTATGATGTGAATTAGAAGGGTTGTAAAAACGGTGACCATGACCGGCTGCAGCTCTACTTTAATACTAACCTACCAGAAGAAGGAGCCGGTGCCACAATATAATGAATCCTATGAGTATAGAAAATTAAATTAAAATCCTAATAAATGAAACCCTTCCACTTGACATAAGCTCACAGGCATCAGTTCTCTCCTGTATCACTTCTTCATTGTCCGATCCTTATAAAATTGCGTAAGACGTCTTGTTGATTGGAAGTTACAAGATGGAAGCGAAACACTCTCAATGTTAGTGATGTTGTATTTTCTGTTCTAATCATTTTTTGGGTTTCGTCCGAACCCTACAGTTTGGGGGTTTACCATCCACAAACTACAGTTTTACTTGTCCTTACTGGCCCCTGTACACAGTATTATCCCCCATAGTTGCCCCTGCACACAGTATTATCCCCCATAGTGGCCCCTGCACACAGTATTATCCCCCATAGTGGCCCCTGCACACAGTATTATGCCCCATAGTGGCCCCTGCACACAGTATTATCCCCCATAGTGCCCCTGCACACAGTATTATACCCCATAGTGGCCCCTGCACACAGTATTATCCCCCATAGTGGCCCCTGCACACAGTATTATCTGCCATAGTGGCCCCTGCACACAGTATTATTCCCCATAGTGGCCCTGCACACAGTATTATGCCCCATAGTGGCCCCTGCACACAGTATTATGTCCCCATAGTGGCTCCTGCACACAGTATTATGTCCCATAGTGGCCCCTGCACACAGTATTATCCCCCATAGTGGCCCCTGCACACAGTATTATCCCCCATAGTGGCCCCTGCACACAGTATTATCCCCCATAGTGGCCCCTGCACACAGTATTATCCCCCATAGTGGCCCCTGCACACAGTATTATCCCCCATAGTGGCCCCTGCACACAGTATTATCCCCCATAGTGGCCCCTGCACACAGTATTATCCCCCATAGTGGCCCCTGCACACAGTATTATGTCCCATAGTGGCCCCTGCACACAGTATTATACCCCCTAGTGGCTCCTGCACACAGTATTATACCCCCTAGTGGCTCCTGCACACAGTATTATCCCCCATAGTGGCCCCTGCACACAGTATTATACCCCATAGTGGCTCCTGCACACAGTATTATCCCCCATAGTGGCCCCTGCACACAGTATTATGTCCCATAGTGGTCCCTGCACACAGTATTATACCCCATAGTGGCCCCTGCACACAGTATTATCCCCCATAGTGGCCTCTGCACACAGTATTATCCCCCATAGTGGCCCCTGCACACAGTATTATGCCCCATAGTGGCCCCTGCACACAGTATTATGCCCCATAGTGGCCCCTGCACACAGTATTATGTCCCATAGCGGCCCCAGTTGCGGATGGGTGACCTGTCGCTGATCTCTAATGACTATTGTTTTAGTGCATCTCCTGCTTTAGCATATACATGATTGGAGCCCAAGACTTCTCTGTCTGATTTATTTATTTTTTTTCCTTGTGTATGTGGAGAAATAGAAATCCTTTTCTCCTGTACGTTGCTTTCGGATGACCTGGATGTGGCCACAATGTCCTCAGTGGAGTTTCTCTGCCCTTCGTGCTTGTTCCTCGAGGTGAACGTTACTACCTGGTCACAAGACGCTGAGAATATTTAGCACTTTCTTAGTTGTTCTTGCCCGGGGGCAAATTCACTTATTACTTGTCTGCACTTTTATGACTTCCAGACGTGAGAGCGGAGGGAGCTGAAGGGGGCGCCGTCTAGAGTCAGTTTTATAGGTACTGGTGGTCTAGGGTACAAGGAAATAGAAGGGAGTCTTATTTTAAATTCCTATGGGTTAGGGCAAAAGTGGGAAGAATACTTCATGGGCTACATTTTTCCTTTTTATCGTTTTTTTTTAAAGTTTCTTGGTGGTCCAGGGTGGGAGATTTGGGGGGGGGGGCATATTTTGATACCTGGTAGGCTAAGGTAAAAGTAGGGATTCATACTTTTTGAGTCTAGGGCTTATCAGGGATGTATTTATTTTATTTTCCTGGTGGTCTAGGTAAGATAATGAAGGGGATCTCAATATTATTATCCCTGGTGAGATGGAGTAAAGGTGAGGTCTAGGTTAGAAGGTAACAGAGGAGTCCTATTGTGATCTTTGATGATTTAGGGTAAAAATGGGGAATAATATCTAGCGGGCTGGTGTTTAGGAAGAATGTAGAGATTTGATTTCCCTCTTTATTTCCCTGCTGCTGAACTCATTTCTCGTACTGTGCCTGTGATTGTTCCGACATCTCAGCAGCTCACTGGGACACCATATAATGAGCGGGTTGTTGGCATCGATGATCCCCCTCAGCTCCGCTTGAGGAGAACTCTGTGACTTCTGGCTTCATTTATAGCTGTCATTGTTTTAAAATTTTTACGACAAATTAGATTTTCTTTTCACCAGCATGTTTAAAAGTAGCAAATTGCCAATTTGGTCTAAAGGTGTTTTCCCAACCAGTGTGTCAGCACTGCCTGGAGCAGTTCAGATAATATACAAATGCCTGTACACAATGGACTGAGGGTTAGCTGAGTGTTTACACAGAGAGATAACAGACCTGGGACCTGAGATAAGGCTGCTGCAGGAGCAGTGTAATATAGTATGTGAACATAAATTCATAACAGTGGTGAAGCCATGTTATTTACCGGAATACAAAGTAGCCGATAGTTATATAGTAAATGAGGTTGGATAAAGACATCACTCCATAAAGTCCAACCTATAACCTTACAATCCCTACAGTGTTAATTGAGGTTACAATCTATGTGCCAAATTTCATCCAAATTCGTTCAGCCGTTTTTGCGTGACTGAGGAGCAAACATCCAAACATTCACATTTATAATATTCGTAGGATTTATGTATTTGTATATATATACTAGCATGCGCCCGCGACTTCGTCGCGGGTTGGCGTTGAACCGTGTCCATCTATGCAATTGCTGCTGGTTGTGATCCACAGTGTGCAGGCCAGGGAGACCCCACAGCGGCCCCCACTCCTATGGCACCCCGCTTTCATTTTCCGCAGTCCCTACTCCTGCGGCTCACCCCACACCCCCTACAGCAACCCCCGCACATATCTCTCCCCCTTCAAGCAGAACCACCCCTGGACGCCCCTGCTCGTCCCCGGTCTCCTTTCCTCCCCCTGTCCCCTGTAACCACTGTTCGTGGCCCCAGGCTTCTGCGATCTGCCACATAGTGTCACGGCTCTGCTCCAGCGAAGCGGCACACGTCGTATGGAGGTACCAGCTTATAGGGGCCAGACTGTGCTGGGCTGCAGCGCTTTCCCCTGCAAGGCTGTGGAGTTACCGAGCGGCTGCCTGTCCGCTGGTGTGACAAGTAAGGCCGCCATGTTCTTCATCATGCAGCTGGGCCGATGGTTCCGCCCACACAGCAGCAGCAGCCAATCGGGCGGTGGTACAACGACCTGGGATGACATCATTTCAGGTTGTTCAATTTTGGCGGAACGGCAATTTTGCGGTGCAGTTGCGCAGCCCGGAAGTGTAGGTGAAAAGTAAGTAGCCTATGTTTCAATCCCAGACCCAAGTAATGTATGTCATATTTCAGGCTAATCTGTTTGGCCATTTACGCGTGATTGAGGAACAAACATACAAACTTTCAGATTTTTGATTTGATTGATTTCCCTGGTGGGCTGGGGTTGAAGGTACTCGCAGGGGGTTGGACCCGATGGCCCTTGAGGTCCCTTCCAACTCTACCATAAAAAAAAAAAAATGATGGGGAGTTTAATATTTTGATCCCTGGTGGGTTAGGGTAAAGTGAAGTTATATACCTGGTGGTCTAGGGGTGAGGAGCAATGATTCTTGCATGGGCCCAGTTGTACCTTTTACAATATCTGTTTTTGTTGCATGTTAGGCTATTTCATATACCTGGTCGGGGGTCAGATTTTTCCTTGTGTATGCAGTGAAATAGAAATCCTTTTCTCCTGTACGTTGCTTTCGGATGACCTGGACGTGGCCGCAACGTCCTCAGTGGAGTTTCTCTGCCCTTCGTGCTTTCTCCTCGAGGTGAACGTTACTACCTGGTCACAAGACGCTGAGAATATTTAGCACTTTCTTAGTCGTTCTTGCCGGGGGCGAATTTACTTATTACACGTCTGCACTTTGGTGACCTCTGGACATAAGAGCAGAGGGACCTGAAGGGGGCGCTGTCCTGGACACGAGCCAATCATATATGAATGGTGGGCTAGGGTTTATACCGTATTTATATCTTCTTTCCTAAGTGGGTTAGAGGGTTAATTTTGCAGACCCTGGTGGTCTAGGGTAGAAGGTACTAGAGGTAGGTTTGCATTTGTATCCCTGGTGGTCTAGGGTATGGAATATTTGGTGAGTTAGGATTTATGAAGGATGTATATATTTTATTTCACTGGTGGTCTAGAGGTTTTTTGTTTGTTTTTTTTTCTCCTGGTGGGCTAGGGCAGAAGTGAGGATTAATATCTGATGGCTGGGATCTATGAGAGATGTATATATCTTATCTCCCGGTGGTCTGTTGTAAAATAAAGAGTTAATGTTTAGTGGTGAAGGATATATACGGTAAGTTGTTGTGTGCATGTTATATTTCCTGGTGGTCTAGGGTTTAACAAGCAGAAAATATCTGGTGATATAGGGTATACAAGTAGGGATCAGCTCAGGGTGCAAGTAGGGTTTAATACTCGGGGCCTAGTATATATGATGGATGTATATAACTCCTATGTATTCCCTGGTGGTCTAGAGTATTGGACCTAGTAGTATATATGAAGGATGTATATATAACGCCTATATATTCCCTGGTGGTCTAGAGTATCGGGCCTAGTAGTATATATGAAGGATGTATATATAACGCCTATATATTCCCTGGTGGTCTAGAGTATCGGACCTAGTAGTATATTTGAAGGATCTATATATAACGCCTATATATTCCCTGGTGGTCTAGAGTATCGGGGCCTAGTGTGTGTGTGTGTGTGTATATGTATAAAGCCTATATATTCCCTGGTGGTCTAGGGTAATAAATATATATATATATAGGTTAATACCTGGTAGGTATTTGAGGGTGGGGATTCCGGTCTTCCTTACATTCAGGAGGTAATACTCCTGTACATAGTGAGTCCGTCCTTCAGCGAGTTTTACCCTAGACCACCAGGGAATAATAATAAGCTGGAATTCCCACCTCGATGCTGCCAGCCCGTAGACGTCCGCCAGCCCCGTGGCGGTCGCTCCTGCTGACTGGTGATGACAGTTCACACATTGCCTCTGCTTCCTGTTTATGGCGGTTGTTTTTAGCCGTACATCACACGTCCGCAGGCAGAGGCTCTTTTACCAGAAAGCAGAATCATTTCTTACAGGTCTGGAAATCACCGGCGTGCTGTACGCTTTCTAATAGCGCGCCGTGTAGCCGCACAGTCCGCCCCCTTCTAAAATACAACTACCCCCTTTCCTGTAGTCACTCCTTTGATCCTGTTGTCGCTTTTATTACTGTGTAAACCAGGAAGTGTATAAGGAAATCTCCAAGGAGATCGGACCTAGTCTCCTCCTCTCCGTTCCATGTCTGGTTATATGATAGCTGCAGCAGGAGCCTCCCCCCTCTTCCTGATCTTCAGGGCTCCGGGCATTGGTGATCTATTTTAGGGATAACCTTACTGTCTGGAAACGATCTTCCTTATATGTGATAATCCTGATCAAACCTACAGAAGAGCGCCACTCCTGTGTATGGCCATGTCTGGTATTGCAGCAGTCACTTGGGTGTAGCTGACTCAGAGCACCCGCCATGGCCATAGACAAAGAGGTCGCTCTGATTTTTGGAAAAGAAAATCGAAACCTTTGCAGCCCCCAAACACTTTGCAGAGATTTCCTTCTGACAGGTGACCTTTTCATCTTCTGTCTTGCAGCTTCTATGCAGCGTTGGCCACAATGAAGAAAAATTAGGTTTTACGTTTGAAGATATAATTATGTGGTAAGTGTCCTCGCGGCAGGGTAAGCCGTCGCTGAGGGGTGGGCGGAGCTCTGCTATAACTTAAAGGGCTATTCCAGGACTTATCGATGATGTATCCTTATGGATACCCCACCGATTAGCTAGGGGTGCAGATTGGCAGTATCTGGGATAGTGTACAGTATATATACTATAGGGCCGCAGGTTGGCAGTATCTGGGATAGTGTACAGTATATATACTATAGGGCCGCAGGTTGGCAGTATCTGGCCTAGTGTACAGTATATATACTATAGGGCCGCAGGTTGGCAGTATCTGGCCTAGTGTACAGTATATATACTATAGGGCCGCAGGTTGGCAGTATCTGGCCTAGTGTACAGTATATACTATAGGGCTGCAGGTTGGTAGTAACCAGCCTAGTGTACAGTATATATACTATAGGGCTGCAGGTTGGTAGTAACCAGCCTAGTGTACAGTATACAGTCCTATGAAAAAGTTTGGGCACCTCTATTAATCTTAATCATTTTTAGTTCTAAATATTTTGGTGTTTGCAACAGCCATTTCAGTTTGATATATCTAATAACTGATGGACACAGTAATATTTCAGGATTGAAATGAGGTTTATTGTACTAACAGAAAATGTGCAATATGCATTAAACCAAAATTTGACCGGTGCAAAAATATGGGCACCTCAACAGAAAAGTGACATTAATATTTAGTAGATCCTCCTTTTGCAAAGATAACAGCCTCTAGTCGCTTCCTGTAGCTTTTAATCAGTTCCTGGATCCTGGATGAAGGAATTTTGGACCATTTCTTTCTACAAAACAATTCAAGTTCAGTTAAGTTTGATGGTCGCCGAACATGGACAGCCCGCTCTCAAATGATCTGAAAACAAAGATTGTTCAACATAGTTGTTCAGGGGAAGGATACAAAACGTTGTCTCAGAGATTTAACCTGTCAGTTTCCACTGTGAGGAACATAGTAAGGAAATGGAAGAGCACAGGGACAGTTCTTGTTAAGCCCAGAAGTGGCAGGCCAAGAAAAATATCAGAAAGGCAGAGAAGAAGAATGGTGAGAACAGTCAAGGACAATCCACAGACCACCTCCAAAGAGCTGCAGCATCATCTTGCTGCAGATGGTGTCACTGTGCATCGGTCAACTATACAGCGCACTTTGCACAAATAGAAGCTGTATGGGAGAGTGATGAGAAAGAAGCCGTTTCTGCACGTACGCCACAAATAGAGTTGCCTGAGGTATGAAAAAGCACATTTGGACAAGGCAGCTTCATTTTGGAAACAAAAATTGAGTTGTTTGGTTATAAAAAAAAGGCGTTATGCATGGCGTCCAAAAAGAAACAGCATTCCAAGAAAAACACTTGCTACCCACTGTAAAATTTGGTGGAGGTTCCATCATGCTTTGGGGCTGTGTGGCCAATGCCGGCATCGGGAATCTTGTTAAAGTTGAGAGTCGCATGGATTCCACTCAGTATCAGCAGATTCTTGAGAATAATGTTCAAGAATCAGTGACGAAGTTGAAGTTACGCCGGGGATGGATATTTCAGCAAGACAATGATCCAAAACACCGCTTCAAATCCTCAGGCATTCATGCAGAGGAACAATTACAATGTTCTGGAATGGCCATCCCAGTCCCCAGACCTGAATATCATTGAACATCTGTGGGATGATTTGAAGCGGGCTGTCCATGCTCGGCGACCATCGAACTGAACTTGAATTGTTTGTCCAAAATACCTTTATCCAGGATCCAGGAACTGATTAAAAGCTACAGGAAGTGACTAGAGGCTGTTATCTTTGTAAAAGGAGGATCTACTAAATATTAATGTCACTTTTCTGTTGAGGTGCCCATACTTTTGCACCGGTCAAATTTTGGTTTAATGCATATTGCACATTTTCTGTTAGTACAATAAACCTCATTTCAATCCTGAAATATTACTGTGTCCATCAGTTATTAGATATATCAAACTGAAATGGCTGTTGCAAACACCAAAATATTTAGAACTAAAAATGATTAAGATTAATAGGGGTGCCCAAACTTTTTCATAGGACTGTATATACTATAGGGCCGCAGGTTGGCAGTATCTGGCCTAGTGTACAGTATATATACTATAGGGCCGCAGGTTGGCAGTATCTGGGATAGTGTACAGTATATATACTGTAGGGCCGCAGGTTAGCAGTATGTGGCCTAGTGTACAGTATATACTATAGGGCCGCAGGTTGGTAGTAACCAGCCTAGTGTACAGTATATATACTATAGGGCCGCAGGTTGGCAGTATCTGGCCTAGTGTACAGTATATACTATAGGGCCGCAGGTTGGCAGTATCTGGGATAGTGTACAGTATATATACTATAGGGCCGCAGGTTGGCAGTATGTGGCCTAGTGTACAGTATATATACTATAGGGCCGCAGGCTGGCAGTATCTGGCCTAGTGTACAGTATATATACTATAGGGCCGCAGGTTGGCAGTATCTGGCCTAGTGTACAGTATATATACTATAGGGCCGCAGGCTGGCAGTATCTGGCCTAGTGTACAGTATATACTATAGGGCCGCAGGTTGGCAGTATCTGGCCTAGTGTACAGTATATATACTATAGGGCCGCAGGCTGGCAGTATCTGGCCTAGTGTACAGTATATATACTATAGGGCCGCAGGCTGGCAGTATCTGGCCTAGTGTACAGTATATATACTATAGGGCCGCAGGTTGGCAGTATCTGGGATAGTGCACAGTATATATACTATAGGGTCGCAGGTTGGCAGTATGTGGCCTAGTGTACAGTATATATACTATAGGGTCGCAGGTTGGCAGTATGTGGCCTAGTGTACAGTATATATACTATAGGGCCGCAGGTTGGCAGTATCTGGCCTAGTGTACAGTATATACTATAGGGCCGCAGGTTGGCAGTATCTGGCCTAGTGTACAGTATATATACTATAGGGCCGCAGGCTGGCAGTATCTGGCCTAGTGTACAGTATATATACTATAGGGCCGCAGGCTGGCAGTATCTGGCCTAGTGTACAGTATATATACTATAGGGCCGCAGGCTGGCAGTATCTGGCCTAGTGTACAGTATATATACTATAGGGCCGCAGGTTGGCAGTATCTGGGATAGTGCACAGTATATATACTATAGGGTCGCAGGTTGGCAGTATGTGGCCTAGTGTACAGTATATATACTATAGGGTCGCAGGTTGGCAGTATGTGGCCTAGTGTACAGTATATATACTATAGGGCCGCAGGTTGGCAGTATCTGGCCTAGTGTACAGTATATATACTATAGGGCCGCAGGTTGGCAGTATCTGGCCTAGTGTACAGTATATATACTATAGGGTCGCAAGTTGGCAGTATCTGGGATAGTGCACAGTATATATACTATAGGGCCGCAAGTTGGCAGTATCTGGCCTAGTGTACAGTATATACTATAGGGCCGCAGGTTGGCAGTATCTGGGATAGTGTACAGTATATATACTGTAGGGCCGCAGGTTAGCAGTATGTGGCCTAGTGTACAGTATATATACTATAGGGCCGCAGGTTGGTAGTAACCAGCCTAGTGTACAGTATATATACTATAGGGCCGCAGGTTGGCAGTATCTGGCCTAGTGTACAGTATATACTATAGGGCCGCAGGTTGGCAGTATCTGGGATAGTGTACAGTATATATACTATAGGGCCGCAGGTTGGCAGTATCTGGCCTAGTGTACAGTATATATACTATAGGGCCGCAGGTTGGCAGTATCTGGCCTAGTGTACAGTATATACTATAGGGCCGCAGGTTGGCAGTATCTGGCCTAGTGTACAGTATATATACTATAGGGCTGCAGGCTGGCAGTATCTGGCCTAGTGTACAGTATATATACTATAGGGCCGCAGGCTGGCAGTATGTGGCCTAGTGTACAGTATATATACTATAGGGCCGCAGGCTGGCAGTATGTGGCCTAGTGTACAGTATATATACTATAGGGCCGCAGGTTGGCAGTATGTGGCCTAGTGTACAGTATATACTATAGGGCCGCAGGTTGGCAGTATCTGGCCTAGTGTACAGTATATATACTATAGGGCCGCAGGTTGGCAGTATCTGGCCTAGTGTACAGTATATATACTATAGAGCCGCAGGTTGGCAGTATCTGGGATAGTGTACAGTATATATACTATAGGGCCGCAGGTTGGCAGTATCTGGCCTAGTGTACAGTATATATACTATAGGGCCGCAGGTTGGCAGTATCTGGCCTAGTGTACAGTATATACTATAGGGCCGCAGGTTGGCAGTATCTGGCCTAGTGTACAGTATATATACTATAGGGCCGCAGGTTGGCAGTATCTGGCCTAGTGTACAGTATATATACTATAGAGCCGCAGGTTGGCAGTATCTGGGATAGTGTACAGTATATATACTATAGGGCCGCAGGTTGGCAGTATCTGGCCTAGTGTACAGTATATATACTATAGGGCCGCAGGTTGGCAGTATCTGGCCTAGTGTACAGTATATACTATAGGGCCGCAGGCTGGCAGTATCTGGCCTAGTGTACAGTATATACTATAGGGCCGCAGGTTGGCAGTATCTGGCCTAGAGTACAGTATATATACTATAGGGCCGCAGGTTGGCAGTATCTGGCCTAGTGTACAGTATATATACTATAGGGCCGCAGGCTGGCAGTATCTGGCCTAGTGTACAGTATATACTATAGGGCTGCAGGTTGGTAGTAACCAGCCTAGTGTACAGTATACAGTCCTATGAAAAAGTTTGGGCACCTCTATTAATCTTAATCATTTTTAGTTCTAAATATTTTGGTGTTTGCAACAGCCATTTCAGTTTGATATATCTAATAACTGATGGACGCAGTAATATTTCAGGATTGAAATGAGGTTTATTGTACTAACAGAATGCGCAATATGCATTAAACCAAAATTTGACCGGTGCAAAAATATGGGCACCTCAACAGAAAAGTGACATTAATATTTAGTACATCCTCCTTTTGCAAAGATAACAGCCTCTAGTCGCTTCCTGTAGCTTTTAATCAGTTCCTGGATCCTGGATAAAGGTATTTTGGACCATTTCTTTCTACAAAACAATTCAAGTTCAGTTAAATTTGATGGTCGCCGAACATGGACAGCCCGCTCTCAAATGATCTGAAAACAAAGATTGTTCAACATAGTTGTTCAGGGGAAGGATACAAAACGTTGTCTCAGAGATTTAACCTGTCAGTTTCCACTGTGAGGAACATAGTAAGGAAATGGACGACCACAGGGACAGTTCTTGTTAAGCCCAGAAGTGGCAGGCCAAGAAAAATATCAGAAAGGCAGAGAAGAAGAATGGTGAGAAGAGTCAAGGACAATCCACAGACCACCTCCAAAGAGCTGCAGCATCATCTTGCTGCAGATGGTGTCACTGTGCATCGGTCAACTATACAGCGCACTTTGCACAAATAGAAGCTGTATGGGAGAGTGATGAGAAAGAAGCCGTTTCTGCACGTACGCCACAAATAGAGTTGCCTGAGGTATGAAAAAGCACATTTGGACAAGGCAGCTTCATTTTGGAAACAAAGATTGAGTTGTTTGGTTATAAAAAAAAGGCGTTATGCATGGCGTCCAAAAAGAAACAGCATTCCAAGAAAAACACTTGCTACCCACTGTACAATTTGGTGGAGGTTCCATCATGCTTTGGGGCTGTGTGGCCAATGCCGGCATCGGGAATCTTGTTAAAGTTGAGAGTCGCATGGATTCCACTCAGTATCAGCAGATTCTTGAGAATAATGTTCAAGAATCAGTGACGAAGTTGAAGTTACGCCGGGGATGGATATTTCAGCAAGACAATGATCCAAAACACCGCTCCAAATCCTCAGGCATTCATGCAGAGGAACAATTACAATGTTCTGGAATGGCCATCCCAGTCCCCAGACCTGAATATCATTGAACATCTGTGGGATGATTTGAAGCGGGCTGTCCATGCTCGGCGACCATCTAACTTAACTGAACTTGAATTGTTTGTCCAAAATACCTTTATCCAGGATCCAGGAACTGATTAAAAGCTACAGGAAGCGACTAGAGGCTGTTATCTTTGCAAAAGGAGGATCTACTAAATATTAATGTCACTTTTCTGTTGAGGTGCCCATACTTTTGCACCGGTCAAATTTTGGTTTAATGCATATTGCACATTTTCTGTTAGTACAATAAACCTCATTTCAATCCTGAAATATTACTGTGTCCATCAGTTATTAGATATATCAAACTGAAATGGCTGTTATAAACACCAAAATATTTAGAACTAAAAATGATTAAGATTAATAGGGGTGCCCAAACTTTTTCATAGGACTGTATATACTATAGGGCCGCAGGTTGGCAGTATGTGGCCTAGTGTACAGTATATATACTATAGGGCCGCAGGTTGGCAGTATCTGGGATAGTGCACAGTATATATACTATAGGGTCGCAGGTTGGCAGTATGTGGCCTAGTGTACAGTATATATACTATAGGGCCGCAGGTTGGCAGTATCTGGCCTAGTGTACAGTATATATACTATAGGGCCGCAGGTTGGCAGTATCTGGGATAGTGCACAGTATATATACTATAGGGCCGCAAGTTGGCAGTATCTGGCCTAGTGTACAGTATATACTATAGGGCCGCAGGTTGGCAGTATCTGGGATAGTGCACAGTATATATACTATAGGGCCGCAAGTTGGCAGTATCTGGCCTAGTGTACAGTATATACTATAGGGCCGCAGGTTGGTAGTAACCAGCCTAGTGTACAGTATATATACTATAGGGCCGCAGGTTGGCAGTATCTGGGATAGTGCACAGTATATATACTATAGGGCCGCAGGTTGGCAGTATCTGGCCTAGTGTACAGTATATATACTATAGGGCCGCAGGTTGGCAGTATCTGGCCTAGTGTACAGTATATATACTATAGGGCCGCAGGTTGGCAGTATCTGGCCTAGTGTACAGTTTATACTATAGGGCCGCAGGTTGGCAGTATCTGGCCTAGTGTACAGTATATACTATAGGGTCGCAGGTTGGCAGTATCTGGCCTAGTGTACAGTATATATACTATAGGGCCGCAGGCTGGCAGTATCTGGCCTAGTGTACAGTATATATACTATAGGGCCGCAGGCTGGCAGTATCTGGCCTAGTGTACAGTATATATACTATAGGGCCGCAGGCTGGCAGTATGTGGCCTAGTGTACAGTATATATACTATAGGGCCGCAGGTTGGCAGTATGTGGCCTAGTGTACAGTATATACTGTAGGGCCGCAGGTTGGCAGTATCTGGCCTAGTGTACAGTATATATACTATAGGGCTGCAAGTTGGCAGTATCTGGCCTAGTGTACAGTATATATACTATAGGGCCGCAGGTTGGCAGTATCTGGGATAGTGTACAGTATATATACTATAGGGCCGCAGGTTAGCAGTATCTGGCCTAGTGTACAGTATATATACTATAGGGCCGCAGGTTGGCAGTATCTGGCCTAGTGTACAGTATATATACTATAGGGCCGCAGGTTAGCAGTATCTGGCCTAGTGTACAGTATATATACTGTAGGGCCGCAGGTTAGCAGTATGTGGCCTAGTGTACAGTATATACTATAGGGCCGCAGGTTGGCAGTATCTGGCCTAGTGTACAGTATATATACTATAGGGCCGCAGGTTGGCAGTATCTGGCCTAGTGTACAGTATATATACTATAGGGCCGCAGGCTGGCAGTATCTGGCCTAGTGTACAGTATATATACTATAGGGCCGCAGGTTAGCAGTATCTGGCCTAGTGTACAGTATATATACTATAGGGTCGCAGGTTGGCAGTATCTGGCCTAGTGTACAGTATATATACTATAGGGCCGCAGGTTGGCAGTATCTGGGATAGTGTACAGTATATATAGTATAGGGCCGCAGGTTGGCAGTATCTGGCCTAGTGCACAGTATATATACTATAGGGCCGCAGGTTGGCAGTATCTGGCCTAGTGCACAGTATATATACTATAGGGCCGCTGTATGTTTGTGGATCTAATGGAATTTTTTTTGTTCTCTTTGTGACACTAGTTTGCGGTTATCCTTGTTAAATGAAGCAAAAGAAGTGCGAGCGGCGGGGCTACGGGCTCTCCGCTATCTCATCCGAGATTCTGGTATTTTAAAGAAGGTGCTAATGTTAAAAGTAGATTACTTAATAGCCAGGTAAGTGTCTCCGCGCGTCCAATAAAGGGTCACTCTAACCTTGTATACAGTCACTAGATATAGGAGGGTCAAAGACACTGAATGGAGCTGCAGTCACACGTGGTTATAGGGGTTGTCCAGGGAGGGTTTGGATACTTTATTCCCATGGGCTCTATTTGGTTGGTACCTCGGTTCTCCAGGCTGGATCCCCTGTGTCACGTGAGGCCGCAGCACTGGGGTCGCTCTATCTCCTCGCCTCCTAGCAAATTAGATCATTCGGGCCCCCATAGTACAGGAACAATGGAGGAGGTGGACAGACCCGGGAGCTGGTTCTGATCACATGACCCTATTGTGGAACCAGCCTGGAAATCCGATCTGATCCTATAAATTCCTGGCACCCCCACCCATCAGCTATTTTGTAGGTGCCGCTGAGCATACAGGTGATCGGTGCAGACTCTTCACTGTATACCAGACATATCTAATATCCATGTAAAGATCAGTAGTAAAATCCTGCAAATCCCCTTTAACCAGAGCACCCTGTACCTGTGATGGATTTATGTCATGTGACTAGCGGTGACCCCAGTGGTCAGAGGTCGAGCAGAGGTTATTGATTTGCGGGGTTTGGTATTGTTCTGTATACACACTGTAAAAACTTAATTATACATTTTTTTTTTAATTTTTTTTTCAGGTGCATAGATATTCAACAAAGTAATGAAGTAGAAAGGACGCAAGCACTGAGACTAGTCAGAAAGGTAAACTTATGGGGGTTTGGGGCTTGTTTTTACCATTACAAGGGGTTTTCCGTGGCTTCCCCATCAGTGGGGGTCCAACCTTTTGTCCCCCTATAGATCAGCTGGGGAGTGCCGTGACCTCTTCACTGATACCAAGCACAGCGCCGTAAATTGTATAGTGGCTGTGCTTGGTATTGCATATCCCTGTTCACTTGAGTGGGACTGAGCTGCTGTTGTAGCATGTGACAGCACACTCTGTAGGGTTGTATTTAGGAGAGTCCTATGTCGTTACCGTGACCTGGACCGCGCCGTAACAAGAAATACATGGCGGAGAGTGTACTAGATGTGACAGGCGCCACCTGCTGGATCCTCTCCTAGGAACCCGCCCATTCTAGCAATCACCCTCGTGCCGCCCTTCACGTCTGCGGGTATGATAATCCGATTTCTTGTGTTTTTCAGATGATGACTGTGAATCCTTCCATATTCCCTAGTTCTATAGCTAATTCTTTGATAGCGGTTGGCAATGACGGCCTCCAGGAGCGGGACAGGCTGGTGCGGGCGTGCATCGCCATCATCTGTGAACTAGGTATAACACATGGCTGTTACACTGTACTATAGGGGACGTCTTTATCACTGCTGGGATTGAATATATGGGGCGTCTCCGCTGCCAGGATGGAGAGTAGTCACGAGAGACGTCCCTCTGCAGGACCAGTCTGTATTTATGTGAAGGGAAACTGTGTAATACTTCATCTCCCCTGTGGTGGCGCTGCCTACGTAAACAGGCAATCCGACAGATTACAGCTGATACTGTATCCAGTCGGCTCCCTCTAGTGGTGGCTGCAGGGATCCCCAGTTTGTCCTGTGACTTAGTTGCTGGTCGTGCTGGTTCTCCACTCCTGACCCAGCCCGGTTTTAGGCCTTATCCATTTGCTCTGGCCTGCGTATTATATTACACCAGGCCTTACCTTCTGTCCTTTCCTTTCCTCCCCATCTCTGCAGTACTTCTAAACCCAGAACTGGTGGCGCTCAGGGGCGGCCTCAGCACTGTCCTTAAAAATGTGATTGACTGCCAGCTAAGTAGAATCAATGAAGCCCTGGTCACCACAGTCCTGTTCCTGCTCAACCACCCGGCGACGCGGAAGTATGTGCGGTGTGATGTAGAATTAGAGGTACGTGACGCGCTGATCAGCGGCGGCACCCACCAGGCATGGCTGCATTCATGGAAGTGCCTGGAGAGAAGGGCCGCAGTGCTTCGCTCTGTTGTGACGACTTATAATAATATTGTTTTGTTTTGTTTTTTTGTTTTTATAGCAAATTTTAGCGCCATACACGGATTTTCACTACAGACATAATCCAGACACGGCAGAAGGGCAGCTGAAGTAAGTCGTAACACTTGACTCAATGTGTGTATTCACATTCCAGGTATCCTCTATTATTCAGCAGGCACCACTAGGGGGAGCTCAGCAGCTGACTTCAGACTGTTTATAATAACACAGTCTGCTGTAAGCTCCTGAGCTCCCTCTAGTGGTGGCTGCAGATAGACAAATGTTATCATGTAACTGTATGCTGAGGATTTGGATCTCTGTATCTGTAAGACTGAGCTCTGGCTGCTGCAAAGTCCCCCGAGATCCATTGTAGTCAGTCATTATTGGTGATCTGGTCCTACGGTTTAAACATCGCCCCCTGATGGTGTAAACAAACCAAACCACCCCAAATCTCTCAGCTAGGCTGATGTTGTGTAATACGTTTGACGATACTTTATGCCTCCTCTATCACACCTCAGTTCTGATGGTGCACGGCACGTAGACTGCGAATTAAAGGGGCTGTCTAGGATTTAATGGCTGAATCTATCCCCAACAATCCATTGTCCAGTCCCGGTCTCTCTGCGTTTTCCTTAGGGCTGGTCATCGATATCAGATTGGTGGGGGTCCGACACATGGCTGTGTTGCAGCTCAGCTCCTGGGGGTGCCTTGTGCCCCTACTGACCTGATATGAATCTGTCTTAAAGGGATTTTCCTGCCCTAAATTGAATTTACATACAGGATAGATCATCAGTATGTGGTCTGTTACCCGGACCCTGAACAGATCAGCTGTTCTAGCGGCCTTGGGGTGCCGGAAGCCAATAGTGGATGGACAGCACTATTCAAGTAATGGAAGTGACGCGGAAGCTCTATCCATTGATCCTTTCCACACGTGGATTCTGTCCTCATGGTTCGTAGTGGAAAGGCAGCGCATGCACCAGAACCATCAGTATGCACTAGAAGCTTCCACCACACAGAAGTTGCTAGAAAAGCCGATCTGTGTGGGGCCTGGATGTCAGACCTCGATAGAATACTCATGGATGACGTAACCTGTCCATAGATCATCAGTATGAAAACTCCATTTGGGGCTGGAATATCCCTTTAAAGATAGGACAAGTGTGGAAGAGTCCTTCTAAGCCCAAACCACAATTGGTGTATCCGTCACATGACTAGGACTGACTGTTTCTATCTTCCAATGCAAGGATAGGGAACCTTCGGCACTCCAGCTGCTGTGAAACTACAACTCCCATCATGCTCCATTCACTTGCATGGGAGTTCCAAGAACAGCAGAGCCAGTATGCATGCTGGGAGTTGTAGTTTTGCAACAGCTGGAGAGCCGTACGTTCCCTACCCCTGCTCTAATGTATCAGAACATATCATGCCTGTAATAAAGGACTAGTGATATTCCATGTATCCGCCGCAGCTTCCATAGTCAGCGTCTAGACGTTGTGTAGTATCGGCCGTCTTGTCGGGTGCAGCACGCTGCCGTCTCCGCACATGTCACGTCTATCACAGATTGTTGCAGGGCAGGATTAACCTTTTTGCATTTCTTTGCAGAGAAGATCGGGAGGCCAGATTCCAGGCGAGCAGACTCGGGATTGTCGCAGCCTTCCGATCCTGGGCAGGTTGGTGCTAGTCGCGATCAGCTGGGCTGTAACGTCAGTAACCCTGCTGCTCTCCTGAGGGCGCAAATATACAAAACCTCCCCTTAAAGGGCTCCTTCATAATGTCCCAAATCGGATGACCTTTATAAGACCCCAGTACTTGCTGTGATATCTTGCATGCAAGCTGCGTGTCATCTTGTTGGGTGTGAAATGCTGCAAATTACAAGTGGAAAGATTATGTCACAAGGTATTAAGTGTCACACATCCCCGGGACATGCAGTCGTTTCGCTATAAAGTGCGAACCATCAGGCCGTATCTGTCTGGAGACTTGATACCAGTAGACTGCGCCGGAGCGGGGTTGATCTGCATGCTAATCCTCTATGTATCCGATCTGTTCCTCAGCATGTGCTCCATAGACTTCATGGGGCTGCTTTCTACATACTGTAATCCCGTACAGTGAGCTGTGAAGCCACACCACAGGGTCTTGTGGTCGTGTTCTCGACTACGGTCTCCTGAGTTACTGTAACGTGGGAAAGCGAATAACCACAGCCGCGGAAAGAACAGAATCGTGTGATAACGAAAGAGAAACCTTGAGACATGGCGTTATTATCCGAGCAATGTCAGTCTGCTGCTGCGACGGCTCGGATTGTATGTAGTGAGAGCGTAAAGATAAGATGCCATTGTGTCATATAAGAGTGAGCGAGAATCTAGGTCTGGGCTGGGGTACTGCCGTGTCCATGATGGTCTGGGCGGACATAGAGGCGTCTTAGCCTATGTAAATACTGGACATGTATAGACAGTAGTCAGAGCTGATCACTTGGGGTCCCGGCAGAGACACCCGGCGGCACAATAGGGGGTGTTCTAATCCAGACCTGGCTGTACTGTATCACATATCGGCCCACTCCATTATGACTGGTGTGATCTTCTTTGCTTGTACAGAGGTAGAACATGGCTCAGGCTCACTTGATAGCTGCGTCACATCTGTAATGGAGTGTATGCCGCCATCCGCTCACGTCTTATTCCTTTTGTAGGGATCATCACCCTGTGCAAGCCTGGAAACTCCGGCATCCAGTCCCTGATCGGAGTCCTTTGTATACCAAACATGGAAATACGGGTAAGTGTGAGCCGAGTGCGACGGTGTATTACACTATGGGCCACCCCATACTGTGTAATACCTCTTAAAGGGGTTATTCAGAGACTGTTACTCCCTATGGGTTCTAGCTGGAGTTTCTGGGCTGGA
Organism: Leptodactylus fuscus; assembly: GCF_031893055.1. Lineage (NCBI taxonomy): Eukaryota > Metazoa > Chordata > Amphibia > Anura > Leptodactylidae > Leptodactylus > Leptodactylus fuscus. The sequence continues at coordinate 17,458,140 of NC_134265.1, forward strand.
TCAGTTGCTTTGCCGGGGTGCTGAGAGTCGCACCCCGACCGCTCTGATATCCATGGCCTATTTTAAGAATAGCCCATTAGTGTTTAGATGCTTGTCCTGGGTTTAAAAAAAAAAAAACATGGCTGTTTACGTCAAAAAACAGCACCACTCCTTCTTCACAGGCTGTGCAAGGAATTGTAGGTCGGCTCATGAGTCAGTGGAGTTGAACTGCAATATCGGACACAACCCATGCACATGTGTGGCGCTGTTTCTGAAAGAAAGCAGTCACGTTTATCTGACTCTGGACAACCCCTTTAAGTAGTCATCTTATATGACCTACTGTGCATGTGATAGAGGTTGGGGGTCCCTGACCGAGTTGAGTAGAGCCTATTGTAGCCGTGACACTACAACACCCAGCATGTCCGATTAAATTCTGCAGAAGTTCGTAGAGCATGTGAATGAGCGCATGCTGGGAGTTGTAGTGTCACCCCTGACCCCTGCTCTAGAGAGACCACCATGTCCAGGCTTTACACCAGCAGGCAGTTGATTTCAATGGGAAATGTGTAATGCTCTATTTCCCCTGCGGGGGAGCTGCAGGGGGAGTTAAACACTTACAGATGGCTCCCCCTGCAGATTAGAGTGCTGGTGGTCTCCTATTATCTGGGTCAGGATGAGATGGGTTCCCTTTTCTCTGCAGGGATAGTCCTCCGGACGGGCGTTGTATTCTCTATCCTATCCCATAATTCTATGTTTAGTTCTGCGTTATTGGGGCGAGTGTTGTGGAAATACAGATAATGAAGCCTTCGCTCGGCTTTGCTCTCAATGCTGACATTCATTGTGCGGCTCACTTGGCAGGCGGCCATTGATTTGTGTTCTCTCTCTCGTATTGTTTCGCACAGCGAGGTCTTCTCGAGGTACTGTACGATATTTTTCGCCTCCCACTTCCTGTTGTGACCAAGGACTTTATTGAAGCTCTGCTGAGTGTCGGTAAGTGATCAACCCCACCTCGCCCCTTGTAGACCCACCACGAATTACAAATGGTCACGTGGAGTCTTTTTTTATTCATTAAATTGAGATGTGTCTTGTACCAGCGCTCTAGGGTGTCACATTCGGGTTATTTGTCCATTGCATAATAATCTTCATTCCCTACATCCCACCGTCATGGTCATGGGGGATTCTGGGTTATTACAGGAGGGGCTGAAGTTTGAGAGAGGCGGACCTCCCCCTGTATTGTCCCTATACCCTAATAGGACATATGGTCAGGATAGGTGATCTGTATGGGACCTGTGGGGTCTGACACCCGGACACCGCACAGATCAGCCATCCCAAGTAATAGGATGGGAGCCGAGGCCTAAGTGCAGCATGCGTTTCCCCGAGGTGGTGAACAGCTGATCTGTGCGGGATCCGGGTGTCTGACTCCCACACATCACATACCTATTGCTACAACCTATTGCTTTCAATGATGTATTTTTTTTTTCTTGTTCCTTCCTTCCAGACCCGAGCCGCTTTCAGGAGACTTGGAGACTTTCTGACGGATTTGTAGCAGCAGAAGCGAAGACTCTTCTTCCTCACCGAGCTCGATCCAGGTACGTGTTGCAGGATGACGACAATCCCTTCGTCCTGCCAGATCTGTCACTCTGTCAAGGGGTTAATAAGAGGTTTGTCCCGGTGCTGCAATGTTAAAGGGGATGTCCAGGATAAATGGCGGCTGGGGTTGGGCACGGTGTATAATAAGCGCTGTCTCCCTGCGGTCCTCGTGTTATATATAATTGTATATTCATTTCTGCGCCATTTATGTCCCCACAGACCGGACCTCATTGACAACTACCTGGCTCTGATACTCTCCACTTTCATTACTAATGGACTATTGGAGGTAAGTGCTGGACAGGATGGGACTGCGGCAGAGACATGCGCCCTGTGGGCCGGCAGATAACATTACTATGTGACTCTACCCAGGGCTTGGTGGAAGTGATCACGAGCAGCGACGACGACGTGTCCGTCAGGGCAACCATCATCCTCGGGGAGCTCTTACACATGGTAAGTTCTCTTTTAAAGGGCTTGTCTGGGATTAGGATATTGATTGCTGCGGACTCTATATTATCGTCCAAGCACAGCGCCGTAGGTTGTATAGTGGCTGTTCTGGGTATTGCAGCTCAGCTCCATTCATTTGAAATGGGACTGTGCTGCAGCATGGAGGACGTGATGTCACCGGCCTAGTCCATGTCCTAGTCCCCTTTACTTTAGCACCAGCATATATATCACAAGCTGAAGCTCCACATGGCATAATAGGGTTTTCCCATGGTATACACCTATCTACAGACCGGGGATACGTGTCTGATCGCTAGTGGAAGCGAAGTGTATGGTCAGTGTATAGAGCGCCTGCACATGTGCCATAGACTTCCATTTATATGGGGGCAGTCTGAGATCCCAGTGATTGGAGCTTATCCTGTAGGGTGGATTCAGAAAGGACGGGACTTATAGGGGGAGATTAATCAAGAGCGGCCATTTCCACTCCACTCAAGGATGCACCAGATGCGTGAGGAGATGCACGCTTCATCATAAATCCGGCACGTCCTGTAATGGGGCCATGTGTGATCTCCCCCTACAGGACGTTTTCCATGTTTGTTCATGAGTGTAGGTTCTCGCACCTCAGACCTTCTCGCTTTCTTATTTCTTAGGCGAACACCATCCTTCCCCATTCCCACAGTCACCACTTGCACTGCTTACCGACCCTGATGAACATGGCCGCGTCTTTTGACATTTCCAAGGAGAAGCGACTGTGAGTATCCTACAAGGGGTTATACTGGGCAGGGGGTCTGCACATTCTGGAAGGGGTTACCCGTTCCCTAAATCTTGTCCTGTCCTCCATGTTTCCAGCCGTGCCAGTGCAGCTCTCAACTGCCTTAAGAGATTCCATGAGATGAAGAAGCGAGGCCCCAAACCACACAGCCTGTACCTGGACCACATCGTGCAGAAGGCCATCGCCACGCACCAGAAAAGGGATCAGCACCTGCGCGTCCACAAGGAGGTGTTCGTTCTTAAGGTAAGCGCGTTGGTCAGGTACGTAGCGAATCCTCCTATAAAGGGGTTGTGCAGGACTTTGTTATTAACATCACGGCTATTGTTCACATGACCACGCTGGAGCTCAGTCCCATTTAAATAACTGGGGCTGAGCTGTAATACCGGCCACAGACTCGGTACAGTGTATGTTGCTGTGCTTGGTAAGTGGTGAAGAGTCCACCGCGATCAATATCACAGTCCTGGATGACCCCTTTAAGAGTACAAGTTATTGCTCCGTTGGATGGCAATGCTCATCTGTATTTGCACTGCTTGGGGCATTATATGGGTAATGCATGGAGAAATTTGCCACCCATGTGGAGGTATTTTGGCACAGCATGGTAGTAGTTTGCTGATGTTGCTTGGGAGTTAGTATGGGGGCATTATAGGGGCACTGAATGGTGATATTTATGGCAGTGCTTAGGGGAAGGAATTGCAGGGTGGGCATTGCCATTGGCCAGTATTAGTTCCTATGCCTTTGACTAGTGTAGTCTCTATGATTTATATTTGGTTGCCTCACCCATTTCTGACAAGCGATAACATTAAAGAGATTCTACCATTAAAATCTAATTTTTATTGTCAATCACACGTAGGAATAGCCTTAAGAGAGTCTATTCTTCTCTTACCTTTAGATGTCTTCTCCGCGCCGCCGTTCTGTAGAAAACCCGGTTTTCGTTGGTATCCATAGGAGTTCTCTCGCAGCACTGTGGGCGGTCCTTAGCGCACAAACAGTACTGGGGGCGTCCCCAATGCTGCGAGAGCACTCTCCAGCACCGCCTCCATCTTCTTGAGGAATGGCCTCTTCACGCGTCTTCTTCCAGCGCTGGCAGTCAAACTTCTAGGCCTCGGACAGAGCCGACTGCACATACCCGCGGCCACAAGAAAATGGCCGCTTACTTACTGTGTAAGCGGCTATCTTTCTTGTGGCCGCAGGCATGCACAATCTGCTCTGCCAGTGCCGGAAGAAGACGCGTGAAGACCCCGTTCCTGAAGAAGATGGAGGCGGTGCTGGAGAGTTCTCTCACAGCATTAGGGACGCCCCCAGTGCTGTAAGAGAACTCATTTGCATACAGACAAAAACTGAAATTTCTACTGAACGGCGGTGCGGAGAAGACATCTAAAGGTAGGAGAAGAATAGACTTTCTTAAGGCTATTCCTACTTGTGATCGCCAAAAAAATTTGATTTTAATGGTATAAACGGTATGCCGACCAGGGCAGAAATCATCACTTGTTTTCGTTTTTTCCTTGAGCCCTTCGCCTCTCATATATACTGTATATGTTTGTATATAGGATGCAGAAGACGCTCTGGTGATGAATCTACGAGATAGCCAGGTCCTGAATCATAAGGAGAACCTCGAGTGGAACTGGAATCTCATCGGGACCATTCTCAAGGTTCTTGTACACTCCGTAACGGAATGACTACATTGATATCATTCTCAATAAAAATCCACGTCAGTAACTTTTCTTTCTTCTCTTCGTCAGTGGCCAAATGTGAATCTAAAAAACTGTAAGGACGAGCAGCTGCACAGGTACGGCCCTGATATATACCGTATACCTCCCTGTATCCTGTCTTGTCAGATTGTGCCCTATATTAGTCTGGTTTTCCGGCCCTAAACTTCCGATCGTTTCCTTTTATTTTCATCCGTCCTCCAGGTTCGTGCGCCGGCTACTGTTTTTCTACAAGCCCAGCAGTTCGCTTTATGCCAATTTGGAATGGGACTACAGTAAAGCGAAGCAGCTGACGGTGGTGGGGTGCCAGTTCACAGAGTTCCTGCTCGAGTCGGAGGAGGTGAGTCACGTTTTACTTGCGGTTCTGTAATACTGCAGATATTCTGTAAGGCCAAAGCCGGACACGTTGGCTAGAGTCCCTTAACCATTGCTATGTCCAATGACTCTATATCTGCCTGGTCTAACGCTGCACTGCTATATGTGAACCAGCTGCATGTGATGGACCTGCGGGATTAGGGATTATATGTTTGACATGGTGATGTTCTTTTCTATTCCAGGATGGACAGGGCTACCTCGAGGAACTTGTGAAGGACATCGTACAGTGGTTGGTGACCCTATCGGGAATGAAGCAAGAGCGAAGTCTTCAGAACAGCGGCCTACTGACCACGCTCAGCCAGTACTACTTTCTCTTCATTGGTACTCTCTCCTGCCATCCGCACGGAGTCAAGATGCTGGAGAAGTGCAATGTGTTTCAGTGGCGAGTACCAAGATCATATCAATACTAAGTAGCCGAACCTGTCCCCTCCATACATGACCTAATCTCCTCAGACCTCCTCACATGTAATCTGCACAACCTGTCCCCTCCATACATGACGTAATCTCCTGATGCCTCCATATATGTAATCTCCACAACCTGTCTCCTCCATACATGACCTAATCTCCTGATATCTCCTCACATGTAATCTCCACAACCTATCCCCTCCATACATGACCTAATCTCCTGAGACCTCCTCACATGTAATTTCCACAACCTGTCCCCTCCATACAGGACCTAATCTGATACTGCCTCACATGTAATCTCCACAATCTGTCCCCTCCATACATGACCTAATCTCCTGATACCTCCTCACATGTAATCTCCACAACCTATCCCCTCCATACATAACCTAATCTCCTGATGCCTCCATACATGTAATCTCCAGTCCACAACCTGTCTCCTCCATACATGACCTAATCTCCTGAGACCTCCTCACATGTAATCTCCACAACCTATCCCCTCCATACATAACCTAATCTCCTGATGCCTCCATACATGTAATCTCCAGTCCACAACCTGTCTCCTCCGTACATGACCTAATCTCCTGATACCTCCTCACATGTAATCTCCACAACCTGTCCCCTCCATACATGACCTAATCTCCTGATGCCTCCATACATGTAATCTCCAGTCCACAACCTGTCCCCTCCATACATGAACTAATCTGATAAATCCTCACATGTAATCTCTAGTCCTCAACCTGTCCTCTCCATACATGACGTAATCTCCTGATACCTCCATACCTGTAATCTCCATAACCTGTCCTCTCCATACATGACCTAATCTCCTGATACCTCCTCACATGTAATTTGCACAACCTGTCCTCTCCATACATGACCTAATCTCCTTATACCTCCATACATGTAATCTCCACAACCTGTCCTCTCCATACATGACCTAATCTCCTGATACCTCCATACATGTAATCTCTACAACCTGTCCTCTCCATACATGACCTAATTTCCTGATACCTCCTCACATGTAATCTCCGAGTTTCCGTTGTGCAGATCCTGAAGTCAGTTTTTGTATTTACAGTCTCCTAAATCTTTGCTCGCTGAAAAGCCAAGACCACTTATTGAAGTTGGCCGTCTCCAGCTTGGATTACAGCCGGGACGGACTTGCCAGAGTCATTCTGTCCAAGACGTTAACCGCGTCTCCGGATGTAAGTGATTAATACTGCTTGTATCCGAATCTGCTGAGTAACTGTGTTTTCCTAATGTATTATGTAATCCTGATGCTGATTATTTAGTTTTAAGTCAATTTTTTTTTTTTTTTTTTTTTTATTCCACTTTATTTTCACTTTTCCTAACCATTTCCCGCATTTGTTTTTGTTACCCCATATGTATTGGATAGGTCATCATATACGGCTGACATATCCAATACACATGAGGTCTTGGACATCCCCTTTAATTCGTACGGCCACTTTAACATGGCGTTGTCACCTTCATTTTGAAATCCCTTAACCCCTTCCTGATCCAGTAACAGAGTACACGTCACAGTCGCATGCTAGTTCTTGCACCACGGCATACAATTTTGTCATGGCAATCTCGGTGCCCCTATAAGAGGAACGGCAGGAGCCGCCATGGGAGTGTGACTCGAGATACAAAATACTCAATGTCCTGCAAAAAACAAGACCTTGTCTATGTATAACTCTAGGAAACGCCCTCTAAGATCGGCTGTAATATCGCGTAAAGATGAAATATTTCCATAATTACATATTGGCTATTGAGTCATTTTGTTTCCGTTTTTGGCAGAGTTGTCGTCTGTACGCCACAAAGCACCTGAGGGTCCTCCTTAGAGCCAATGTCGAGTTCTTCAGTAATTGGGGTATTGAATTATTGGTGACGCAGCTACACGACAAAAACAAAACTATCTCTACTGAAGCCCTGGACATTTTGGATGAAGCTTGCGAAGACAAGGTGATTGAATGAGCCCAGAAAAGTGTCCAGACCTCATCTAATCCCTTCTGTAGTAGGGAAAGCAAGCACATACAGATCTTGGGTTATTGTAGTTCTCTAGACAGCCACTAGAGTAGACAGTAGACTGACATTTCCTGTTGTATGCAGATCATAATCAGCTTTACTGTACAGACTGAGATAGAATGAGCAGAGTCATCTCATCATTATAGGTGGAGTTACTGACTGCTCTATTATACTGCTGGAGATCAGGATAGGGCAGGATAGTAACACTATATACATAGAATAGGCTTTCTATGCAGCTCATTTGGTAGTTTTTCTGTATAGATTTGGGCACATGAGCAGAGTCATCTCAGTATCATTATAGGATGATGGAGGTAAGGACCGTTATAATACACAATTGAAGGCCTAGATAAGGCAGAACATGAACACTATATACATAGACAAGTCTATGCATGCAGATTAGTCATTCGCTGCTGTATAGCCTAGAACATGTGAGCAGAGTCATCTCATTATTATTATAGGTAGAATAGGTATCTCAGTATCATTATAGGATGATGGAGGTAAGGACCGTTATAATACACAGTTGAAGGCCTAGATAAGGCAGGACAGGAACACTATATGCACACACAAGTCTATGCATGCAGATCAGTCATTCGCTGCTGTATAGCCTGGGACGTGTGAGCAGAGTCATCTCATTATTATTATTATTATAGGTAGAGTCACTAGTACTGCTTGTAGATCTAAATAAAACACAATAGTAATTTTATACACCGATAAAGCTCTGGATGCAACTCACTTGTTGGCTGTACTGTATAGACTGGAATATGTGAGCAGAGTCTTCTCATCTTTATAGTTGTACATCTCTTTTGTACTGTTGGAGGCCTAGATAAGGCAGGATAGCAACACTATACATACACATATGTAAGGCTCTGTATTCAACTCATCAGTTTTACTGTATAGACTGGGACAGAAAGAGTAGTCATGTCATTATTATAGGGCGAGTTACTGACATCTCTGTTGTACTGAAGACTTCTTGAAGGCAGGATAGTAACGTAATGCTAATGATTTCTCTTCTTCCAGGCTAATCTCCATGCTCTCATCCAGATGAAGCCGGCCCTGTCTCATCTTGGAGATAAGGGGCTGCTGCTCCTCCTGAGGTACCGCTGCTCCTTACCCTCAAGGCCTCCTACATTGCCTTTCCTTTGTATTAATCTGTCTTTTTTGTCTTGCAGGTTCCTCTCTATTCCTAAGGGGTTTTCCTACTTGAATGAAAGGGGTTATGTCACAAAGCAGCTGGAGAAGTGGCACAAGGTACGGCCCGGAACGGTTACAGGGTCAAACCCTAAATCTGGAAATGTATGATACAAATAACCAAAAAATCCCCCACCCCCTGTCGGTCTAATAGTAGAGAGCAGCTCTACTGTAGTCAATGGGACCATGTTGTAGTAGCCTACATTTTTGTGAAGCGCCCCTAGTGGCAGACCTTCAGTTAACCCTTTACCATCTGCGTAATTTATTGTTTTATATCCTGAATTTTCTGCTATATTTCCAATATTGGATTGCTGCAGTGTTGATGTCGGTAACCCCGTCAGGTATACGTTACTATGTTTTGCCTCCGTTTTTCAGGAATATAATTCGAAGTACGTTGATCTAATCGAAGAACAGCTCAACGAGGCTCTGACAACCTACCGCAAGCCTGTCGATGGCGACAACTATGTGCGGCGCAGTAATCAAAGGTAATATAGCGCTCCCCTGAGTGGATCTTTATAATCTGAGCTGATTCTGATGGGGTCGGGATAGTCACATCATGCCTGCTTGTCTTATTTACAGGGTGCAGCGCCCATACGTGTATCTACCAGTTCACCTCTATGGGCAGCTGGTGCATCATAAAACCGGCTGCCATCTCTTGGAAGTCCAGGTAAGGAGCCGTCACCGCAGGGTTTAGGAACGTGATTGATAAGGGTGCAGTCACATGGTGCAGGTAAAACTGCATTGAGGCAAAAATTATATTTATATATATATATATATATATATATATATATATATATATATATATATATATATATATAATTTTTTTTTTATTTTTTTTTTTGGTACGTTCTGCAAATTCCGTACTACTGAAGTCCGCCACTTATGCTTTTTTCCACAGAACGTGGTCCCAGATCTTAGTTACACGGTCCGGTCTCCGTCTTTGGATAGGTGGGAAGGAATAAAACAACTGAAAGCAGCTCTTTGGGCATTGGTAAGAATAATCCCTAAAAATCATTACTGGGACTTATATATTGATGACCTGTCCTTTAGGATCGGTCATCAGTATGTGATCAGCGGGATCTGACACCCTTGTCATTGTGGTACTCTTAATGATATCACATTTTATGGCAGTGGCTCAGTCCCATTCAAGTGAATGGGGCTGAACCGCTATACCAAGTTCAGCCCCTATACAATATATGGCGCTGTGCTTGGTATTCAGTGAACAGCCCATCTAACTCTAGCTGATCTGTGGAGGTCCCAGGTGTTGGGATACCTACCGATCACATGACCTTTTACTATATGATTTTCAGAAAGCAAAGCACACCCGTGTATTGCACAGAGACTCTCGTGGTCTTCATTGACAGTCTCTTGAGGTGGGATTTCTCTTCTTCACCTGTACTTGCTCTCATCGCCCCTTTTGTTTATTTGCAGGGGAACATCGGTTCTTCAAACTGGGGTCTTAACTTGCTCCAAGAAGAGAATGTGATTCCAGATATCATCGCACTGGCTCATCACTGCGACGTGCTCTCCATCCGGGGGTAAGGCAATGTCTGAATCAGTCACACGCTCACCTTCAGCCATGTAACATGTTTAAGTCTGTCTACAGACACCACTAGGGGGAGCTCAGGAGTTTACTTGTACATTGAGCTCAATAATAACACAGTATGCATTAAACTTCTGAGCTCCCCCTAGTGGTGGCTGCAAGTAGACAGAATTTTGTGCCTTTGCAAATGATTTGGAGCTAAAAATGACTGCTATATAGATATGAAATCAGTTTTGTTCCTTTAGGATTAGTGTAGTGTGCCATATCTTCCTGTAATGTGTATCCAGCACCTCTGACATGTTCCTTTTGTGTTTCTAGAACTTGTGCCTACGTACTGGGCCTACTTGCCAAAACCAAGCAAGGCTGCGATATCTTAAAGCAACACAACTGGGACTCGGTGAGGCACAGCAGGAGACATCCGTGGCCGGTGGTGCCCGATGACATGGAGCAGCTGTGTAATGAGCTGTCGTCTGTCCCCAGCACTCTCAGCCTGAACTCAGAGTCCACCAGCTCCCGCCATAACAGCGAGAGCGAATCGGCGCTACCCAGTAAGATATAATAAGCATTGACTATGTCTGCAGTGATGCGCTGGGTGTACAGATGTAGCAGAGCTGGACAGGGCCTGTAATATGTATATTGCACTTTTTCGGAACCGCTCCTATTACTTGAATGCACAAGGCTGCACAGCTTCTGCCACAGGGAGGCGTCTAGAATAGCTGATCTGTGCGGGGTCCAGTTGTTAGACCCCAACAGATCATATACTGGGAACTCATCCTGTGGATTGATCATCAGTTTGGGACCAGAAAACCCCTTTAAATGGTGACCTATCCTTAGGAAGCTTGGTGTGGTCTGATACCTGTGAGCCCTTGGATCAGCTGTTTGTGGTAGTCTGACGCCGAGCAGCCACTGGTCTTAGGCCAGTGACATCACATCTATCAGTCATGCTATGAATGGACCTGAACTGTAATACCAAGCATAGTCACTATACAGTTTACGGCTCTGTTTACTTGTCCAAGTGCTGCAGCTGATCTGTGGAGGTCCTTGGTATCAGACTGATACTGCTGACCTACCCTAAGGATAGGTGATCAGTGTCCTTGTCCTGGGACCTCTTTACTACACCTTATTCTGAGCTGACATGGCTTCCTGTCCTTCCTCCATACAGGCATGTTCATCAATGAAGACGTCTGTAGCAACTCGGCCTCCAGCCCCTTCTATCTGTACGATGATCCCGAGCAGCCGTTTTACGACAAGCCCTTAAAGGACAAGGACCGCAGCCCGTTCACGCTCCTCGCTCAAAGCAAGTTTGTGAAAAACAGATTTCTAAACTCCCTGAGTCTACCGAGTAAGAAGTTCCGCAGTAGCAGCAGCAGTGACCCCAAAACCAATAAACTGCTGGACGCCAAGCCCGAAATGAGGCGGAACAGGACGGTGACCGAGCCCTGGTCAGATTCTGAATTTGCTTCCATGGACAGCTTAGGTTCTGTGTTCAAAGTCCCCAGGATCAGCACGCACGCGTCCGTCGGCAAACACATGGACGACAACGGCAGCACCCCCAGTATTACCGATAATGATCTCAAGCTTCCAAAAAGTCTAGGAAACGAAAACCACCGTGACCACGCCAGCAGGGAGCGGCTCATCGGCGACGGCTCCACCACCACACACTTCAAGAGCCGCAGCCTGAGCTTCAATACGGACACCACCACGAGCGGCATCAGCTCCATGAGCTCCAGCCCTTCACGAGAGACTGTGGGCATAGACACTACCAACATTGACACGGACTGCGGCAGCCTGAGCACGGTCATCAGCACCAAAACCGTCAAACCCAGCCTGCCCGCCATGCTGCACCCCAACCACTTGCCCCTGTCCAAGTCCAACTCTGTGTCCTTGGTTCCTCCAGGCTCTTCCCATACGCTTCCTCGCAGGGCGCAGTCCCTGAAGGCCCCTTCTATCGCTGCCATAAAGAGTCTGGCCGACTATCACTTCACCTACACCAGTTCTCGGGACGCTTTCGGCTACGCCACACTGAAACGACTACAGCAGCAGCGAATGCATCCGTCGCTGTCTCATTCGGAAGCTTTGGCTTCTCCGGCCAAAGACGTTCTCTTCACCGATACCATAACCATGAAAACGGGAAGTTTGGACTCCAGACTGACCTCCAGCAGGTAGATCTCCTAAAGTTAAGCACTGCATTTTTGGCACTTTGCCGTCATTTACGGTTGTTGCAGAACGCTGGAAAATTCTGCACGTTCTGCTCTTGCTTTGCAAAATCTGGTGGATTATGGTTTCCCAAAGTGTGGGTTGTGAGAGGTGTTGAGAGCCACTGACAGGCTTGCAAAACGTTGCAGTTCTGCTATAGTCGCTGGCGGACAGGGTTGGTCACATGACCCTCCATCCACAGCCATTTCAGGATGACGGCAATGCACAGTACAAGGGGTAGCTGCCCCTTCTAGAAGTCCTGCCCCTCCCAGGTGGGATATCCAGAAGGAGCCGTGACCGCTTGTGTTGTACATGGCATAAGGGAGAAGGGGATCAATGTACGTTCTGTTGGTAGAATGTGAGGAAAGGAGACGTAGCAAAGCCGAGTGTGGGGAAATATTGAAAGTAACAGAGCTGTGTGTGGGTGAAGAACATGGAGGTAGTAGAGCTGTGTGTGTGGAGGGGTGGGATTTAGCAGATCTGTGGGGGAGAACATGGAGGTAGAAGAACTGAGTGTGTGGAGGGGTGGGATTTAGCAGGTCTCTAAAGATCTGTGTGTGTGTTTGAGAACATGGAAGTAAAGTAGCACCCCTGTACCTTTATGGTAAAATTTTAGCTGTATTTAGTCACCAGTAGGGGGAGCTTACTCCATGCAGGGAGTCACTGAGTACTTCCTTCTTCCAGGGTTTTGTATGCAACAAACCCAGGGGTTCTGGGCTGGATTGGCTTTGGGTCACATGATCAGAACCAGTGACCTGTACTAAGGGGGCTGGCCTGCTATTATAATGCTCCAGTGTTCCAGCCCCCTTTGTACTGGTAACTACTGGTGCACACTGGGAAGGAAGTGGAGAGACCCCGGGGGCCGGGTGCAGTTCTGAACATGTTACCTGGGGTCAAAACCTGTCTGGCACAAAAACCATGGAGGAATTAAGCGATGATGGACTTACCTGAAGAAAGCGAGAATAGAGCTCTGTTAATCACTATGCAGTCAGGTTCAGAGCGCCACCTAGTGGTGGCAGCAGCCAGACAGAATTTTATTATGTCGTTGTGTCTATGCAATGCATTGGTCAGATGGTCATGCTACAGATCAGTCCCATTCAAGTGAATGAAGCGAAGCTCTTTAGTTGCTGACCTCCTCCCCCCCCTCACCTGTGACTTGTCCCTTGCAGGTTCATGAAGGCGCTGAGTTACGCCTCTCTGGATAAAGAAGACTTATTAAGTCCGATAAACCACAACACGCTGCAGCGCTCGTCCTCTGTCCGCTCCATGGTGTCCAACGCGGCCTACGGCAGCTCAGATGACTACATCGGCCTGGCTCTGCCCGTGGATATCAATGACATGTTCCATGTAAGTATGACTTATCCACATAGAACATGACCTTTAACGGGGGTTTCCAGGACTTGACTATATGAGGGATGGGGGGGGCGCTCTGACACCCGGGACCTCCACCCATCAGCTTTTTCGAAAAGGCTGTGACACACTTGGTACAGCTGTACGACTGAATGAGACCAAGCTTGCAATGCCATGTGACCATCGAAAGGGGCCGCAGTGGTCTTAAGCTGACCCCCGGGACCCCCACAGGTCACGTATTCTTAAGCCTTTTCAATTGGTTATCTGGGGATGGAAAATAATAAGGTGGATTACTAGTCCGCATGTTGTTCCAGTAGGGACCCGGTTGCCCGTTTAGGACCACAGTCACATGTCCTTGCAGGTCCTGCTCACACAGGGACGGGGTGGGGGTCGGCTATTCATCAGATCCCTGGACCTGTATGGGGTTGGCGATGCAACGGTCCCCAGACAACCCTTGTAACACAGACCTCTATGTAACCTCCGCCCATTTGCACCTATTAAACTAGGATCTGCTTTGTGTAATCTGAACGGAGCCTTATCTGGCTTTCTTTGCTGATTTTGCAGTTAAAGGAGACCCCCTACTTTCAGAGGACGACGCTGTCGAATGATGAACGTGCTGCTAAAGTCTTTGCTCCAGAAATAGGAGGTACAGTTACCCGTACCCCAAAGGGGATCTTGTAAATGCGCTGAATGGCACGTTCCGTTAACCCCTCACTGACATGTGCTGTAATAGTGCGGTGGGTGATATACACGTTATACATGGCTGAATGGGGCGTCTGGTCCGCCGGGAGATGACCAGTGTAGTCCGGGAGCCTGTTACAGATGTGAGGGGGTTCCTTCATGTTTAGGGTGAGCTGTAGTCACATCGTCTCCCTGTTGCAGGTATCTCCGGATCTGGGGTGAAGAGCCCCTACCAAGCCCTGCGGCAGCAATTCAGTATTACAGAGATCATGAACTCCAGGGGCTCCGATGCCTCGCAGTTCCTGGAAAACATGGAAGACACCGGCCTGCAGGAGCACACGGACGACAACTGCCTGTACTGCGTGGGCTTCCAGATCATCGGATACAACAGCGGCCTCCTGAATGAGTACAGCCGGCTAGGTAGGTGTCAGCACTGCTGTATACACTGGTGTGGGGAGGTGTCAGCACTGCTGTATACACTGGTGTAGGGAGCTGTCAGCACTGCTGTATACACTGGTGTAGGGAGGTGTCGGCACTGCTGTATACACTGGTGTAGGGAGGTGTCGGCACCGCTGTATACACTGGTGTAGGGAGGTGTCACCACTGCTGTATACACTGGTGTGGGGAGGTGTCAGCACTGCTGTATACACTGGTGTAGGGAGCTGTCAGCACTGCTGTATACACTGGTGTAGGGAGCTGTCAGCACTGCTGTATACACTGGTGTAGGGAGCCGTCAGCACTGCTGTATACACTGGTGTGGGGAGGTGTCAGCACTGCTGTATACACTGGTGTGGGGAGCT